>NC_064808.1:13956047-14241444 GCF_023721935.1 Panthera uncia | reverse complement strand
ACACACACACACACACACACACACACACACACACACACGGATTGACTGATTGATTGGAGAAGGCTGTTGCTTAGAGAAGAATAGGGCTTTCTGAAACCTGGGACCCAAAGAGATGCCAAAGAGACATCATAGATAATCATGTTTTCCAGTCCTTGAATTAGGCTTAAGGCCTATAGAAGGTTTTCTTATGATTTGTGAATTTGTTAATATGAGAAGCCTTATAAAGCTGTAAAAATGAGGCTGGTAGACTGCCTTATGAAAAAGAATAAAGCCCTACAGAGCGGACATTGACCTGTGAGATCTGGAACCTGGTACGAGGGCGGACAATGGTTTTCTTAGTCTTTATCAACTCCGTTTTGGGTGGAACCTTCTCTTCTAGCCTAATATTCATAAACAGGGTCACACTGAGTCTGAGTTCTTCTTTTCCGATAGGAACAGAACCACACCCTTGGGACCAAGGGGACCTAGGTGGAGCTCCGGGAGATTTGCACCTCATGGCTAGAGGGCTGGAGAGCTGAGGATAGTCAAGTGCAGGAAAGCAGCAGATTCTCGTCTTTAGAAAAAGTTCAGTGTTCACTTGACTGGAACAAGTACCACCTGTAGGACACTATGGAAGGTCAGACAGAATGGGGAAGGAAATGGCTGAATAATTTTTTTTCTTGAAATTTTTTTCCTTCCCCTCCTATCAAGAGGCCTGTCTCGAAATTGGCAAGGTTCAGTGAAATGGCTCTTGGGATTCGTGGGGGTGGGATTGCTGAAGGGGCTTGGCCAGTTGACTGCTGTTGATGGAATGCTGCCCTGTGCCAGCACCATGCTTAATCCCCAAAACATCCTACCGGTTGAGGAAGTAGAGGCAGAGAGGGCGGGGACCTGGTATCTCAGAGCTAGCAGGTGCAGTTGAAATCCATGCTGGTGACGTATTCAAAAGGGTGATTGAACAGCCCCTCTCCCCACCCTGTGAAGGGAAGCTTAATCTTTTGGTGTTGCTTTGCTGCCGTGGAAGGTTCCAGACCCAGGTGATCAGTTTGCTCCAAGGGCTCCTGGTGCTGGACTCATTTCCTCCTGAGGGGGAGGGTGGTGGCAGGGGGAGACTGACCATGTGGGAAGGTTGGGGGAATCTGATGTGCTGGGCTGTGGGAGGCATTGGCCGTGGCCCACGTGGCCTTCTCTGGGGTGGGGAGGTCCACACTTGGGCTTCACACTTGTGTTTATTTTGAGGCATATGTGCTTCTTGTTCGAGTGGGGTTGAACTGATTCTTTCGCCCAGCTGAACGTAGGGTTGACTTCCTTAGGGGTCCCACCTGGGCGGTGGGAAGTGCGATCTCTAGTGAGGGCCACGGCATGGTTGGAAGGATTCACAGCTGCTCTGAGGTCAGGCCTGATGGCCGGTGAGGGCCTTGAGGGAATCGGATCACCCAGGGGCCAGGCTGGGGCCCAGGATGGTTGCTCCTGATTACCAGCACCACTCTATGTGGGCTCTCCAAAACTGGTTGGCTTGCTGGTGACACTGGACAAAGGAATAACCAATTTGCATAATTCTTTCATATGCATGAACTAGATTTTGGTTCTCAGAAGACACTGGGAAGGTAGATAAGTCTATCCCATTTCATACCTGAGAAGATGGAGACTTGTTTAAGATCATGAAGTAGTTGGAAATCAGCTACGGTTCCCAAGTCTGCTACTCCCTCCACTGCTACTCCCTCCCTGTAAAAAACCCACGTCGGGCCTTTGGTGACAAAAGCTACAGGGGAGGAGAGTGCCAGCTGGACTCAACAGTGACCAAAGACCGAGTAGATGCCCTCATATCTGGGGTTTGTCTTGCTCACGACTGTGTCTCTAGCTCCTGACAGGACCTGGCCACAGTAGCTTCTCAAGTAAGTATTTGCTGAGAACATGAAAGAATTTCTTAGGTGTGGGGAATAATCTGGCTCACTTGCTCAGCGCCTTCCAGAATTTCCCCCTTCTCTTTCCAACTCCCTCTTCTTTTCCCCTGGGTATCACTTCTTACCCTGGGAGTGGGACGCTCTCTGGGACACCCATCCAGCTCTTCCTCTCCCCCATAAATTATGGGACTTGGGATTGCTCTCTGGGAGAAACAGGTAGCTGTTAGGCTCAGTGCATTAACATGAGATCTGGATTTTGTAGCTTGCTTCTCATACAGATAGACCACCTTTGATCTGGAAGAGTGTCCTGTAACCTCTTTATTTTGACAGCCGGTGAGAGTGGGGCCCAGAGAGGTTTCGGGAGCTGCCTGGGGCCTTCAGCCAGTGGTGGCAGAGCTGGGCCTGAACCTGCCCCTTTCACTCTGGTGCTTTCTCTGCAGTATCCACTTCTGCCCCAAATCCCAGTGGGGGACCTTGCACATCTTTTGAAATTTAAGTCTCTCTGGTTTCTGCCACTCGGGAGCTCAGCAGGAGACCTCATCAGTGCAGAATGATCGCGGGGGTGTCTCTGTCCAAGCTAAAACTTGGGGCTCTTTGCTCAGGACTCTTGCAGCTCTCAGCTTAGGACCCCCAAGGGTTTTTTCTCTTGAGTTTGGTTTTCTCCCCTTTCCTCTGCCTCCCGTGTCTCTCCCCACCTTGTGTTTTGAGTCCCTCATGGCTGCCCTGGCAGGGATGAGTGGAGGGGAAGCAGTGGAGTATTTGAGTGTGGAGCTGGCTTCTCAGACCCTCTTTGGGTCGGTGCTGGTGGTTTGTGGCCCAGGTTGCTCGGCCTTGTGGTCTGAGGTCTGCAGGCTACACCCTGCCCCGGCCTCTCCCCAGGGGTGGGGGGTCGGCCACCTGGCACTCACGTGTGGAGTTCTACATCTGTTCCTGTGACCGGAGGAGAAAATAAAAACGCCACCCGATGGTGTGCCTATGGCTTGTGACCATTTCAAAGCTTAGTTTTCTTTGTGGTCTTGCTGGAGCCGGATGAGCTGTGGATTGGTCTTTAGCAGGTATCTGTGTATGAAAAGTCCCACACAGGGCGCCTTCTTCTACATGAGCTCATGTAAACTTCACAACATGTGAGGGGATGAGGACACGAGACTTAGAGCCCTTTTGCCAGGGGTTACTTTGTTCATTCAATAGGTAGTTACTGAACATCTGCTGTGTCCTGGGCCCCACCCTCAACTTGGCCTTGGTGGATAAGATTGACAAGGTCCCTGTTCTCAAACAGCTGAGAGCCCCTGGTGGTAGTGTGGGTGAGGTGGCTTGTGGGAGCAGGGGTTAGGGGCCGTAAGAGAGGGTTAGGGTTTTAGCCCGTTGTACTCAAATGCTTTATATTGTACCCTGTTACCACCCTTGACCTTGTGTGCTCCCTCTCCCCTGATGGGGATTATTAGCGCAGTTTATATATGGTTAAATATAGGCTCAGAGAGGCTGAGTGACTTGTCTAAAGTTGCACAGTAGACGAGCTGGAATAGACTCTAGATTGAGCCCTGTCATCCCATGCCTACCTGCGAATAATGTGGTCCTGCTTTCTTCTTCTTACTGCAACTAAAAAAAAAATTGAGATACAATCAACATAGAGCATCGTATTATTTTTAGGCATACAACAGTAATGTGTTTTTATCAAAATAAAAAAATAAGCAGTTTGCAGAAGAATATTCAGTCCTCCTGTTAGCATTTTGGTGACCTCTCAGACACATTAAAAAAAAAAAATTCAAAAAGTTGTTAATAAGCAGAGGGGAAGCCCTGCACCTCATTTTATAATCCGGATCCAGCAGGGTGGCACATCTGTGGTCTGAAAGCTGGGGGGTTTGGCTGTCTGCGACCTGGGGTTGGCCACATCGTGATTGTGTTCCACTGAGAGTTTGGGGGAAAAGCTCTTAAAAGAGAGCCCTCACATTTGTTGCCAGCATTAACCGATAGTAATTTTTGACCCTCGCTCAAACTTTAGAAAGCAGAAGTCTGGAAATTCCGAGTTGAGCCACGGGCGACCGACCTCCTGGTACACATGAGCATGAGTGTGACACGGGATCGGGGAGGGTGACGTGGCCCCAGAGCAGACGCCTTTGTAGTTTTCTTTAAAAACACAAGTCCACGGCAGGCAGAGTCCTTCCTCATCCCTCACAGAGCTTTTGTGGGGGCTCTGGGCCTCTCTAGTTATGTGGTTCTGGCCATTAGTGGCCTTCTTGGGGGGATGCCTTGCAGCGAGTGGGCATTTGGGGGGACCTGTTGGAGGCCCTGACCACTGCATTCTCAGTTGCTTTTGTCACATTAGTTAAAGGACAAAGTGAAGGGGGCTGTGGTTTAGTCTTCGGCTCGTTCCTTTGGGGTCTGGAAGAACCCAGGCAGAACATCTTTGATAGTTACTTGCTCTTTGCCGCCAGACGCTGACCTGGGAGTGGTCTGGCACCTGGGTCCTTCTCCCACTGTCTTTACGTGGTGAATCATTGTCCCCACCCAGAACACCGTTGGGGGTGCAGGTGACTCCAAGAAACTCTGCTCAGTTGCTGCTGTCTCTTCTCAAAGAATCCTGAGCTGCCCCAGACTTCAGCCTCCCAGTGGCTCTTCTCTGCTTCTAGAAGACTCATCTGCTTGCCCGATGCTTCCTCAGGCCGGCGGCTCCCCATTTTATGGCAGCAACGGCTGTCACGGTCCAGAAGCTGTTTCAGTTTTGCCGATTAGTCTCTCGTGCATTTTGTGTTTGCGATGTGCAGGGAGCTGGAGGACTCCGAGCCTTTTATGCATGTAACCTCGCTCCATTTTCACCCAGATCTTGGGAGGCAGGTATTTTTATGGTCCCTATTTTACAACCGAGGAAACGGAGGCCCGAGGAGAGAGAGTCCATCGCTGTGTTAGCTCACACGGCTGCCGATGCAGGACCGCCCTTCCCAAAGGAGCACAGTTCTGCTCTGGAATTAACCTTCTGGTCCTGAGGCAGGAGTTTTATTTTGAGGCTCCCTCGGCTTCCCCTGCTAAGCTTTCGAGTTGTGGGAGGGCCTCTCAGCCTGGGCACTGCCGACGTGGGGGGCCAGGTAAGTCTCTGTCGTGGGAGCTGACCTGTGCCTTGTAGGCTATGGGGCAGCACCTCTGGCTTGTGCCCACTAAATGCCAGCAGCACCCCTCCCCTGCCCCCTCCCCTGCCTCCCCTGCGCCGTGGGGACCACCAAAAATGTCTCTAGACGTTGCCAGATGTCCCCCGAGGAGACAAAACTGCACCCGAAGGAGAACCACCGAGTTCTGGTGACCATTTCAAACCCTAAACCCAGATGTACGTACGGTGTGGGGAGACAGGAAGGTAGAACATTTAAAATCAGGCCTGTCTTAGAAAACCCAAAACGGGCTTTTAGGTACAGCCCTCTGTGTGGGAGGACAGACTGACAGCGGCCTTTATGTGGGGACAACCTTTCACAGTGAAATTTAAATTACACCACCTGCCTTTTGGAAGCCTCACTACAGAGCCTCCTGAAAATACTTTGTCTTGGGGAAAAATCGGTCTTACATTTATTGCAGTTTTGTGGTTAACAGCACTTTTTGTTGAAAAGAACCAGGTGAAACGGAGAAGGGCCTCCTTTGAGTCCCTTTGGACGCTCGGAGCGCTTACAACAAGGGGCACATTCCTGTGCCTTTGGTAGAGCCCTTGGGGAACCCGCTTTTCAGGTTTCCTCGCCATTCCCCTGGGTCAGATGATTTGAGAAATGTGTGTTTTGTGGTGTGTGTACACAAGCCTGCGTGAGTTTGTTTTCACACTCATGGCTGGCAAACCTGTCATGTTTTGTCAAATCTGATTTCTGTTCCTCCGTGTATAGCTTCTGTTTGTTCACACGTTTCTCCCTCAAAAGTGCTTCAGTGTCTGCAGTGTGCCAGGCTGTATCTGAAGCCTCTGGACTTTTATTTATTTCATTTCATTTCATTCCATTTTATTTATGAGAGAGAGAGAGAGAGAGAGAGAGCAAGCGCGAGCAGGGAAGGGGCAGAGGGAGAGGGAGACAGAGGATCTGAAGCAGGCTCTACGCTCACAGCAGAAAGCCTGATGCCGGGCTCCAGCTCACGAGCCATGAAATCATGACCTGAGCCAAAGTCAGACGCTCCATCGACTGAGCTACCCAGGGGCCCCTGTTCTTTTAAAGCATTGTTAATTGTATAATATTCAGCATCTGTTCTAACCTTTTTAAATTTTTTGTATTGCTGAGCATCTAATTCTTTATTTTTTTAAAGATTTTCTTAATGTTTTTTGTGATTGAGAGAGAGAGAGCGCATGCATGCACAAGCACAGGAGGGGCAGAGAGAGAGGGAGACACAGAATCCAAAGCAGGCTCCAGATTCTGAGCTGTCAGCACAGAGCCTGATGCGGGGCTCAAACCCACGAACTGTGAGATGATGACCTGAGCTGAAGTTGGACGCTGAAGCAACTGAGCCACCCAGGCGTCCCTCTTTTTTTTTTTTTTTTTTTTTTTAATCTTTATTTATTCCGAGAGAGAGAGCACGAGCAGGGGAGTGGCAGAGAGAGAGGGAGAGAGAATCCCAAGCAGGCTCTGCACTGTCAGCACAGAACCCCACGTAGGACTTGAGCTCACAACTGTGACATCATGACCTGAGCCGAAATCAAGTCGGATGCTTAACCGACTGAGCCACCCAGGCACCCCTAGTTATTTGTGATATTTCAGTATTATAAGTGGCTGTCACTTCAGTGCTGCTCTGCTTGTGACATTTGTGTGTGAGCATGTGTGTGTTTATGTGTGTGTGTGTGCCTGTGTGTGCAAACTCAGTCACAGCATCAAGGCTGTGTGCTGGGCCATTGGGATCCAGGCTTGAGCTGGAAGGTTCTTATATGTGACTTCTAGGCTAAGTTGTAGTTTTCTTCCTTTTCATTTCATTTCTTTCTTTCCCTTCCTTCCTCCCTCTCTCCCTCCCTCCATCCTTTCTTCCTTCGTCCCTCCCTCTCTCCCTCCCCTCCCTTCCTTTCCTTCTCTACCCCATTTCTTCCTTCCTTCCTTCCTTCCTACCTTCCTTCCTTCCTTCCTTCCTTCTTTTCTTTTTTCTAGAAATTCGCTTGGTCATATTTTTCTCTCTCTCATGGCATAAGGAAAATGGTGCTTCTGATGATAGTGCTTATCTGTGAATGTGGGAAAACCTGCTGCTGGTTTTCAGAGAGGGTTTCCAGGTCGTGTGAGGTGGGTCTCAACTGGACATTGTGCTAACAGTAACCGACAGCGGTTGGGCACTGACTGAACCAGCCACTGACCTAACTGCTTTGGATAACTAGTTTCATGTACTCCTCACATGGGCCCTGGGAAGCAGATGCCGTATCATCCCCATCTTGTAAAGGAGGGGACCGAGGCACGGGCCAAGAACAGGGCTGGGATTTGAGGCCGAGCTTATACCCAGGGCCCCACCATGAGTTTGTGTCTTTTCTGCCACACAGTCCTGGGCACTGGCCTTGGTATGCCGTGTGATTCATAGCGGGGGATGGTTTTGCCACCCACGGGGCATTTGCCAACATCAGGAGACAGTTCTGGTGTCATGACTGGGGGGGGGGGGCGCTGAGGATTCTGAGGGTGTTATTGGCATTTAACAGGTAGAGGCTAGGATTGCTGCTAAGAGCCCCCACCGTGCAAGGACAGCTCACAACAGTGAACCCTCCAACCCCAGATCCCAGCAGTGTGGAGGCTGGGAGGTGCCGTTAGGCGAGACAGCCAAGAAAACGAAGAAGATGCGAGCTCCTAGAGAGGCAGCTGGGAAGGAGTGGAAGAAAGAGGTGCTTGTGAGTGAGACCTCTCCTTAGTTTCGTCGTCTTGCACAGACGACATGAACTTTGTGAGGCTCTGCTTCCTCATCTGAAAATCAGGAAATGATGCTTCTCTGGCATTTATTTTCAGCATGGATTCAGGAGTCAGACTCCCTGGGTTTGGATTCTAGTTCCCTGTATGAGTTTGAGCGAGTTAGTTTAACTTTGCCAAGCTTCAGTTGCCTCATCAGTTAAACAGGCCAGTGACAGTCATACTAAAATGCGTAAAGAGAGTCAAATGCCTACCATATGAGCTGAGACATGGTGAGCACTTGATGAATCTTAGTGCCTTGAGAAAAGCAGTGATGGTGGGGGTGCTTAGCCAAGTAAGAAGGTCAAGTGTCTATGCTTCCTAAGGGCAGAGTTTTGTCTTGTGTTGGGCTCTCTCTCTAGTGTCTACAGTTGCCTGTAGGTTTGCCCCTGGATCCATCAAGGTGGGACTGAGTATAGAACGATGTGAAATAGCACATCTACAGTGATGCGAAGCTTGGCGTTTATTCCTGGTCTGTGATGTAATGGAGTCACGATTCAACTGTGAGTGGGTGTTGGGAGCAGAGATGGGCAATTTTCAGGTTCTTGAAATGTGGGGATATCGTTCCCTCGGGGCAGGCACTCGCCATTCCTGGCTTCAGCCTGAAATGTCGGCACTCGTCACCCCAGCCCATGCGTCAGTGCCATAAGTGTGATGGCAAATCCCTCGGCACCTTGCCTACCCTGCCGCTCGACAAAGACTTGTGCTCTCTGGGTGGTGGAAGGGCCTCTGAGGCCGGGTGAGGCTGGCGATCTCACGTGCCTGCCTCCCTTCGCTGGCAGGAGGACGAGAGCCCAGCTCTGAAGGAGCGGGACGGATGGATGCGGGCAGAGGAAGTGGGGAAGAGCCTTGGGGAGTGTCAAGTGCACTTGCCGGAGGGGGCTGGCTCCACGTTGCTGGCCGTCAATGACACACCCTTCATGAGTCTCCCAGGTAACAGGGAAGTGCCACCGAAAATCTTACAACATAACAAAGACCTGGCGGCCCTGTAGAAACTAGTGATGGTTGACCCGCTGTATCATCTCACATCGCCTCACTTGATGCGGTGCTTCCTTTATACAGGGCCTGGGCCACCAGTCCACAGGGGCCTGGCAGCCACACACATGAGGGAAGTAGGCTGGGGGCACTGGGGATGAGTTGGAGAGGTCAGGTCCCCCAGAAGTCAGCCATTCCTGCAGTCCTGGCCCTTGTTGTTAAGCGAGAACTTGGCCCCGTGTTGCAGATCTTCTGATTTGCTCCCCCCCCCCTGCAGAAAAGCAGAAATTCTACTTTTATGGGAAACCTGCTCTTTCAGGAAGGCCGTAGCGTGGTACCTGGCACATGACGGGCACTCAACAGGTATCCCTCCAGAATGATCAGGACTTGCTCTATGTGGATTAGGGATTCTCCGGTGGCGGTGGGCTGCATTGTTTGCCCGGCTGATTGCCGTTTGATACAACAGTGATTCTCAGAGTCCAGGAGGCCCCACATATCCCTGCCGGATCTCTGGGTTTAACATATACTCAACTTCTTGCTCTGCTTTCTCAGCCTCTGTGTCCCTCCCTCCCCCTAGTGTGACAGCTACATCCTCTCTAGAATGTTTCTGGTGAATTCTGACCTTGGGAAGCTTGAGGGCTGGTCTTGTGATCAACGTGTGAAGTACAGTTGTCCCCCACCCCCAGCCACTGAAAGGGCCCCTGGGCTCCGTACTTCAAGGCAGATTAGCTTCCAAGGCCTGCTGACACATCCTTCTGTGGTTGCTCGCACAGGCCTTGGGGGTACCAGGGTTCCATTCCACCGGTAGGTCTCGGGGTCAGGTGACAGAGGTAGGTCCCTGAAGTCAGGTCCAGAAAAAGGCCACTGGGGCCAGCCTGTCTCTGCCCTGGGACACTGATCTCACAATCCAGCAGGATGCTGCTGGCTAGCTTGGCTCAGCCTTGCAGCATTGAAGACACAATGCATTTCAGTCCAAGGCGCTCTGCTCCCTTTCCGGGCGTCGGGAGAATGTTTTTCCAGCTCGGTTACTTGCTGGCATGCATAGGTCAACATACAAGGTGTTCTTGGAGAAACTGGAGCTGGATGTTGACTTTTGCTTCCTGGGATGTGTTCTGGGAGGAAGTGGGTTTTTAGGTTGTGGTGGGTATAGGATGTGGTCTGGAGTGATTAGTATCACACACTGTGGATGAAGTTAACGAGAATCATGGAGGTTTTTTTCCCTTTTGTACTTTTGGGCTGAGGCTCCTTCAAAGGAGCTCGTGTATCAGAGATTCTGCATGTATTTTAAACATTTGTGTCGAACGTAGAAGCATTCTGATTGCCTTGTTTTATGCACCAAGTATGTTTCTGGCAAGTGACTTGCTCAGTAAGACCTGGGTTTGACACTTAGTAGTTGTGTGAGCTCTAGCCAGGACACTGAACCTTGCTCTCCAGGGCTCGGATTCCGGAGGGTCAAAGGGGGAAGGGACAAAACTCATGGATCGTTGTAAGGGTTTACTGAGTTATTGCACGTAAAGCACTTTGTGTACGGTTCTTGGCACAGCGTAAGTATTTAGTAATGGTAGTTATCATCCTAATTATTAGAGAGGCAGCTTGGTAATAGTAATAATGGTGGTGATGACAGTTATTGGAGGCTTACTGTTTGTCACTTATTCTTCCAAGTACTTTCTGTCAGTTGACTCCTTTCATCCTCACAATAACCCACCAAGGTAGGTGCTGTCATAATCTCTGTTTTATAGATGATAGAACTCAGGCACAGAGAGGTTAAGTAACTTACCCAAAGTCACCCAGCTCCCACATATGAAAAGATGATGGACTGGAGATGCGTGGACTGAGTGGCATGTTTGCACGTCGCCTCCTGACGGTGTGGCTTGTTGCAAACTACTGAAGTCTCAGCGTTGCCTTCTCAACTGTGAAATGGTGCCGGTGACCCAGTCCTCGCTCCCTGATCCCCCCCCTTCATTGCCTAGTGTGGTGCTTGATGGTGGGTGTGTAGGACTCAGGCGCTGATTGACTGATGATGCCAGGAGAGTGTTATGAGGGCCCAATGAGCTGTGAATCTCTGGACAAAAGGTAGTTGTTATTTTAAATGCCCCGAGGTTCTTACTGTTGGGGTTTAAACACAGGGCCTGTTTTTTAGATTTCTGAACCACTTAAGAGAGAGATACAAGTTAAGAAGGCACAGATCAAAATGTTACCTTTGTTACTGATAAAGGCTCGGTTGGAGGATGTGGCTTAGGTGTGGGGTGGCACGGGCTTCCTGATAGGACTGTTATTAGCCAGATGTACCCACCTAGTCTCGGGCCGCCTTGAGCACCCAGAGGCCACCTCACACGGCATGGTGAGTTGGCCTATAGCCGTGGCGCCCCCCGCACCGCCCCCAGGAAGCTTCTGGGTGCAGGAGCGGACCGCCAGAGCGAGATGAATCACCTCTGCATGGAGGAAGTGCTGGGCGGCGAGGCAGGAGTTTTGAAGGAGAAATCCTTTTTTGGAGACCAGAAGTCGGGAAGAAGCTTACCAGCTACAATTACTGTTTAAAGAAATATCCCCCCTCCCCATAAAGCCCCCAACAACCAAACAGCCACTACCAGCTCATGATGCTACCCACGTTCCCCCCTGCACCTTCCATGGCTGTTGCATCTTTCCACTTGCTCACACCCAAAGCCTTTGAGTCATCTTTGTTCCCTCAAACCCCGTATCCGTCCATCTGCTAGTCTGTGGGCTCGACCCTCAAAGCAGATCCAGAATCCAACGACTTCTTCCGCCTGGCCAACTGACTAACCCGCTGGGGCAAGACGCCGTTCTCTTGTCTGGGTCCTCCTTGCTGCTCTCTTCACTTCTACCTCGGTGTTTTCTCAGTCTGTTCTCAGTGAGGCAGCCAGAAGGACCCTTTTGAAGACTGAAGTGCTTTAGGGGCCCCTGGGTGGCTCAGTCAGTTAGGCCTCCGATGTAGCTCAGATCATGATCTCGCGGTTCGGGAGTTCGAGCCCCGCGTCGGGCTCTGTGCTGACGGCTCAGAGCCTGGAGACTGCTTCGGATTCTGTGTCTCTCCCTCTCTGTCCCTCCTCAGCTCGTGCTCTCTCTCTCTTTCTCTCTCAAAGCATAAATAAACATTAAAAAAGAAAAGCGAAATGCTTTAAAAACTGAAAGACCACCTCCTTCCTCTGCTCCAAACGCTGCCGTGATTCCTTGTTTCATCCAGACGAAAAGGCTGGGTTCTCCCAAGGGCCTGTCCGTCTGGCCCCACAGCCCCCTGACCTCCTTACCTCCTCTCCCTCTACCCTCAGCCCTGCTGTCTCTGCACAGTCACATACTCCTGCCTCACGGCTTTTCACTGCAGTTTTGCTCAGAACAGCCTCCCCAAGTCCTCACTTCCTCCAGCCTCCGAGAAGCCTGCCCTGACTTCCCCACACATGTACAGCAGTGTGCCGGTGCTCCTGATGTTCCCTCCTCCGCCCTACTTTTTGCCCGAAGCACACATCACCTCCGATAGACTGTATTGCCCTTCCTGGACTTAAAATGTGGGCTCCCTGAGGAGTCCGACCTGTTTTGTTGACTGATCCCTCTCCAGCTTCTAAGGCAGTGCCTCTAGAGCAAAGAAGGTTCAGAAGATGGCCTTGTAACGGGAGACTGTGCCATGTGCACTTGGGCCAGAGCAGGAGCAAGACGCGTGCTGCCCTAGGCTCACGGGGCTGAGGTCTCGTGGGTGAAACGACAGCGTACAGCTTCTGTAGCCCTCGCGGTGCCAGGCACTGCACCGAGTGCTTCCTCACGACCGCCTGACCAGGCAGCTCCTGTTACCATCTTCGTTTTCCAGGTGAGGAAACTGAGGCAAAGGAAAGAGGAGTAATGGACCCTAGGTGACACATGTGACTTCAGCGGTAGGTGACCACTCCAAGAGCCTGCCCTTAACCACTGCACCTTCCTTCTGCCCCCACTAACACAAACCCGAATCACTGTGAGGAATATGAGCCCAATTTCGGTTGAGGCTGTAAAGGAGCTTTGTGGCTGGTTAATGGAGGGTTCTGGGAAGCCTTCTCTGTGGAAGGAAAGTTTTATAAAGTGAAGATGCCGGGTAAATGGATGATTGCCCCCCAAATTAGCTTGTTTTTTGGGCTGACTATGATACATCAGGCTTTCAAAAGTAGAGGGGTATGTGCATGTGTGTGTGTGTGTGTGTATGTTTCTAAGTCTAAGAAGTAGATTTTTAAAAAAAAAATTTTTTTAACGTTTATTTATTTTTGAGACAGAGAGAGAGCATAAACGGGGGAGGGTCAGAGAGAGAGGGAGACACAGAATCTGAAACAGGCTCCAGGCTCTGAGCAGTCAGCACAGAGCCCGACGCAGGGCTTGAACTCACGGACTGCGAGATCATGACCTGAGCCGAAGTCGGCCGCCTAACCAACTGAGCCACCCAGGCGCCCCTAAGAAGTAGATTTTTGATATTGGTAAAATTCAAAATGACTGGGGTTACCAAGAATTCAAGAGGTGGGTTAACGAGACAACATTTGAATGCAATTTTATCTTTGAAAAACATTTTTGAGAAGTCCTGTTTCTAACCAGGAAGCTTCCTGGTTCATGAAAACTCTCTTTCCCATTAAAGTGTGTATGGTCTACTGTAAACAAAGATCGAGTTCCTGTGATCTGCTTTCTCATAACTTATAGGAGCTATTTTTTTTTTAAAGGATCCAAGTTCATGTTGCCACACAAACAACAAAATAAGCCGGTATGTTCCAAGAACAAACATTTGCTTTACCCACCCACAACTTGGAAAGACTCAGGGTGGAAGGAGAAATCGGAAGCCAGGGAGGTAACGCCAGAATATTTTAGTGGCTCCTATTAATTTCAGTAAGCCTGGAAGAAGCTCATAAACCTTTTAATGTTTTGATTAGAACCACCAGCTCGGGGTGCCCGGGTGGCTCAGTCGGTTGAGCGTCTGACTTCGGCTCAGGTGATGATCTCACAGTTTGTGAGTTTGAGCCCTGCGTCGGGCTCTGTGCTGACAGCTCGGAGCCTGGAGCCTGCTTCAGATTCTGTGTCTCCCTCTCTCTCTGGTCCTCCCCTGCTCACGCTGTCTCTCTGTCTGTTAAAAATAAACATTAAAAAAAAAAAAAAAAAGGAACAACCGGCTCAACAAACTTGTTAGGGAAAGTATGATTGTAGAGATTCACTGGGCACTTTATCTCTTGGGCAGCCGGGAGCCCCAGCCCCTTAACAAGGGAAGAGAGCTTCTGCCCCTGCCTCTCTTCCTCATCCCCACTGTTGCAGAAGGGCTCTTGTGTCCTGTGCACCTAGTGGCTTCTCAGGGAGTCTCAGGAGGGGCAGAGGCTGCTCAGTGCTCCGCCTGCCCCTCAGGTGCCTTCCTCCCTGGAGGTGTGCACGTGTGCCGGGCCCTGTCCTGGCTCCTCCCTCGAGTGGTCACTGCCAGTGTCGTTCTCAATTCCCGTCTCCTGTGTCCTTCCTGATGGAAGCCTGCTCCTCCCGGTCTCACTCCTCGTAGGGGTGGCCACGTGACCTTGTCCTGGCAAATGGTTGCATGTCGTCATCACTGGGGGAAGCTCCAGGGAAAGCCCTGTGTGTGTGTGTGTGTGTGCGTGTGTGTGTGTGTTGGCGGGATGGGGGGGTGGGGATAGACTCTGCTCTGCTCTCAGGGCCGTGTGCCCTTCTGACCCCAGTGTGGATGCTGTGCTTGGAGGTGTGACGTCCACAGCTGCTGCTACTGCTTATCACAGTAATAACGACCGCGACACTGCGTCTGTGTGTCCAGGGCTCCTCCGAGCCCCTCTTATTAATGCATTTAAGATAGGTAATATGATGATCTCCATCGGATGGATGAGGAAACTGAGGCAGAGGAAGGAGAGTGGACCCTCCCAGGGCCCCGCACTGAGGGAGCAACAGGACTCTGGCACCAGAATCTGTATCCGTCACCTCTCTGTCATGCCGTCATGCCGCCTCTCATGAGAGTGCAGGTCCTGTCCTGAAAAATGGGAGCAGGAAGTAGCCTTGGGCAGCTCTGAGTGTCCTGGGCTGCCTGCTTCTGGAGTACTGGTTATTCGAGAACAACGAATCCCTTACTTGTTACCAGTGGCTTTACACAAATTGATGGAAGCGTTCCGTGTTGTGTGACTTTGGACATGTTCCTGAACTTTTCTTTTCTTTAATTTTTTTTTTAACACTTACTTACTTTTGAGGGAGAGACGGAGTGCAAGTGGGGGAGGAGCAGAGAGAGAGGGAGACACAGAATCCGAAACAGGCTCCAGGCTCCGAGCTGTCAGCACAGAGCCGGATGCGGGGCTTGAACCCACGAACCGTGAGTTCATGACCTGAGCCAAAGTCAGATGCTTAACTGACTGAGCCACCCAGACGCCCCTTAACTTTTCTTTATTTTGGTCTTTTCATCTGTCAAATGGGGATAATAATGGCACCAACCGATGGGTTGTTTAGAAAAGCTCCGTTGTTACTGTCCTAGCATGTTATCGGCAACACTGGCAGGGAATTCACGTACTGATCTCCTACTTGGTACCAACCTCAATGAATGTGGAGACAGAAATCACCTAGGAGCGATGGGCAGGGTCCTGGGGGCAAGGAACTTCAAAAGAGAGAAGTATTGAATAGTAAGACCTTTCGTCCTTGGACAGCTTTGTTTCTGAAGCACTTTCTCCTACATGCGTCCCAATTTCGTCATCTCCTCCCAGCCAGATTTGCTAACAAGCACATCACTAGGCAGAACTATTCCTTACCAGCCTGGGGCTGATATTTGTGCCTGGACAGGTTGTCCATGTGTGTGCCCGGACAGATGCAGGGGCAACGGGTTGGCATGAATTCCGGGCTACTAGCTGGGCAGAAATGAGCAGATTGACAGGCATGAATGAGGGGGTAGGAGAATGTCTTTGATGTCACTCCCATTGTGAAAACCAGAGAACGGATGCCTTTATTTAAAAATCTGGCTTTGGAGAAGTTAAGCCGCAAGGAGAGAGGTTTTGTCTATTTTTGTTTATTTCTAAAATTGTGACTGGAACATAGTAGGTGCTCAGGAAATACTTGCTGACCGAGTAATGAAAGGAAGTTGGCCTTCCTTGCTGTGTTGTCACTGGAAATTCTGGTTTCCACACAAGGGGCAGTGTGCTGCATAGGCTGCCGGAGGGCGGCTGTTCATGGTTCCCTTACCAGTCTCTCCTGACAGGGTGAAGTACACATTTTTAAGCTACTTTTGCTCTGACTGATACACTTGGCTGCCTAACAAAAAGCCAGAGGAGAACTAAAATTTTTAGCATCATTCAAAATGCTTGCCATTCTTCTTGCTTTGCGAAATCGTGAGCCAGTTAGAGTTCACATAAAGGTCAGAACTTGATCTGCAGGAAGGAGGTTCCCCTTGGTTTATGTGAGGGGGGACTTTTCCCCCCTTCTGTTTATTTTACCCAAACGCTTCTGTTTTTCTCCCAAGCTAAAATCTGGCATTTGTTGTAGAAAGTTTCTCAGCTTATGTGTTTTTTTTTTTTTTTTTTTTTTTTTTAAAAAAGATCATGTGTTTGGCTTTGGTTGTGATTCTCAGTGATTTTTCTGCTGCCTAAGAGTTGATTTTCTGCTCCTTGAAAGGCCGGCTCTTAAAGTGGGAGCCCGAAGTTCACTTTCAGTTTTAGAGGGAACTTAAAAGCCATTTCCCTAGGCCTTTTAAGTGCCTCTCCAGCTTGTGTTTCCTTCTGTTTTTAGTTGATACGGGGGGCAGGGTCTCTCAAAATGCATGGGGCCCTCTCCCTACCCCTCCACCCGATTTGTGGTGTGAGATTGAGTCCCCCTTGGTCCTTCATGTGTAATTCTTTTGTGGGGAGGAGGGTGGAGAAGGCCCTGGACCCCTGGCATTGTTGCGGCCCCTCCCCTGGGGAACTGGAGGTCTCTTTCCCTAAGGGCTGGGTTCATTCAGAAAGTGGGAAGGGTTGGAACTCTGGGGGGCAGGTACGAAGGGGCTGAACACGAGGTGGAGACTGGGCTGCGGCCCAGAGACATTTTTGGCTGCAGGTCAGTCCACTGCGGCCCAGGCGGCTACCCGGGCATTGCCTGGTCGGGCAAGGTGGCTCGAGCCCTTCCTGCTCCACTGGGATCCTCAGAATGTTTTCCTTCACCTCAAGGGGTGGAGGATAAACCCTACCAGTCAGCCAGTTTAAAGGAGGAGGTGAGGGGCACCTGGGTGGCTCAGTCGGTTGAGCATCCGACTTCAGCTTAGGTCATGATGTCATGGTTTGTGGGTTCGAGCCCCACGTCGGGCTCTGTGCTGAGAGCTCAGAGCCTGGAGCCTGTTTCGGATTCTGTGTCTCCCTCTCTCTCTGCCCCCTCTGCTCTAAAAAATAAATAAACATTAAAAAAAAAAAAAAAAAAAAAAAGGAGTTGCTGGGCGCAGGGATTCTCCCCAGCCCCAGCAGGGCTTAGACCTGTTCTCTCAGCAGGCTTGGTTCTTTAGGCCTTTGCAGGCCTTCTGGCCCCTCAGGGAGGAGGGGTCCCTCCCAGGACCCCTTGTCTTACTCTGCATGCTTCTCGTCTTCATTCTCTCTCCCTGTTGAACCCTCCAGTTTTTTCTCCATGACACAGATTTGCATTTCAAGTTCTCCTACAGCTGCACATGTTTTTCCTGTTGGTAAACTGTTTATCTTCTGGTAGAGTTTAAACCTTTTCAAAGCGAATGTCTTTCTGTGATGCTGTGACCTATTTGTATAGTGCATTACCGATTACAAAGTGCTTTCCTGCCTTATCTTACTGAGGAGCGGTGACAAGGGCAGACACCCAGGTAGCACTCACTGGGGGATGGACTGTGTCCGAGAACCGTAGAGTGCTGCCTTGTACTCTTGCCGCCCCCTGTGCTGCTCTCACCCCTGTTACAAAGCGGGGAGAGCTGAGGCACGATGGCTAAAGGATACTCCCGAGGCCACATATCTGCCAGATGGAAAGCTGGGATTTGCACCCAGGCAGATGAGCTCCAGAATCCTGATGTTTAGCTACGATACCATACTGACCCTCGTAGTAGCAAAACAGGATTAGGATTTGCCGCTCTTCGTTCTCAAAAACAAAAACCCAATAAAAACCAAAACAAAACAAAAACCCAAAAACCTTCTCTTGAAAAACTTCAGAAGTAATCACCACAGGAAAAGCTTAAATGATGTGGGTGCCTAAAAGCCGAGGGTGAGAATGCCCCCCTTGCCCCCCCACCCCTTCGCCCCAGCCCGTGCCTGTGCTCCCGCTGCTCTCAGACAGACCAGAGTGTTAACAGGGGAAGTCCTTGCAGACCATCCACCTAGAATCATTATGTATTTTATACGTTAAGTATGAGAACATACACAATTACACTAACGGGACCTCACCATAGACCTGCAGGTGGTGGGAGGGAAGTGCAGGTGTTAAGTCTACTCAAGGGCACACAGTGACTTAGAAGGAGAATCTGGACTTGAACCCAGATCTCATCTCTTACTGTGACCAGCCTCATGGGGAACTAGCCAGAGGCTGGTTTCCTAAGAACTGTCCCGCTGTATTGTTGCCAGATGGTCTTTGACACAGTTGTGGGCACCTTCCAGGGTCATCATTAAAAAGGGAATAGGCTTCGGGCAAGAGCTGAATAATGCAAATCTTCAGTTTCGGTTTAGAAAATCCGAAACTTGCGGTGGGGATATAGAAAAAAAGGAAGTAGAATGATTGTCTTTCTCCCTCTTCTTTCTTCCAGAGAGAAAAGGGGTTTAGGAGGCCTCCTGGAAAACAGTCCAGGAGAGTCCTTTCCTGTGATAAAACCAGCCCCTCCCCCTCCCCCAGGGTAATTACAGAGCCTGGGGCCTGGAACCTTCCTCACCAGTCTGAGGAGACACCATTCTGCAAACAATGGGGGGAAGGAAAGGAAGGCAATGCGTTTGCCAATGGTGCCGATGACTTCCTCAAATGCAAGGCTCAGGCTGTACTTAGAAAATCCCTGCTCCGAGGTCCCCCTGGTAGGACGTGCAGATAGGATTTGCTTTCCCTCTCTGCGTCCTATTGTCCAGGGCAGAAAATTTCAGACTATGGATGGGCCCTCTGACTGAATTCATATGGAAGTTTGAAAGCAAAGGAATCTTAAGTCTAGGGAGCCTTTCTCTTTTTCTGGATTTGACTGATCAGGAAACAGTAATTATCCAAACCACAGCTCTGTACCAAGAGGCAAACCACAGGAAAAAGAAATCTGAACAAGTCAAGAAAATAGAGGTCCCGCAAAGCATGCTTCAATGTTTTTCTCAGAGGAGAGTCTCCTTATTCGTGTTTTAAAGACTTTGGTCCAGTAAATATAGCTCTTCTGGCTTCCCATGCTGCAGCAGAGAAGCAGAAAGTTGGAGGGAATGGGGGCAGTCAGGGTAGAGATCAGAGACCCTGGAAAAAGAAGAAGCAGGTGTTTAAACACCTCTGTAGCCCCCCCCAGGGAGACTTAGGTGCCCGGTTTCTAACAAGAGTGCAGAAGGCCTGGGAAATGTAATTCAGCCCGGTATGTAATATGAGTGGGCATGGCCACAAGATTCAGTGATGATAAGGGTAATATTATTGTTATTAAAATTTTTTTAATGTTTATTTTTGAGAGAGAGAGAGAGAGACAGAGCACAAGCAGGGAAGAGGCAGAGAGAGAGGGAGACACAGAACCCGAAGCAGGCTCCAGGCTCTGAGCTGATAGCACAGAGCCTGATGTGGGGCTCGAACTCATGTACTGTGAGATCGTGACCTGAGCTGAAGTTGGACGCTTAACCGACCGAGCCACCCAGGTGCCCTGTGAGGGTAATATTATTAAACTTAGAGTACAGTGGACCCTTGAACAAGGCAGGGTAATAGAGGCACCGACCCTCTCCCCTCTTTTAGTTGAAAACATGCCTAAAAACTGAACTACTAATAGCCTACTGTTGACTAATACTTACTGATGACAGAAACAGCCGATCAAGACATATTTTATCTGTTACATGTATTATATATTGTCTTCGTACAACAAAGTAAGCTAGAGAAAAGAAAATGTTACCAAGAAAATCACAGGGCAGGGGTGCTTGGGTGGCTCAGTCTGTTAAGCGCCCGACTCTTGATTTGGGCTCAGGTCATGATCTCATGGTTGTGAGATGGAGCCTGCTTGGGGTTCTCTCTCTTCCCTCTCCCTCTGCCCCTCTCCCATCCGCAAAAAGCACAGGGGAGAGAAGATACATTTACGGTGCCGTACTGTATTTATTGAAAAAAAATAAACCCCTGTGTAAGCGGACCTGCACAGTTCAAACCTGTGTTGTTCAAGGGTCAGCTGTACTCAGTTTAAGGAGACAAGAGGGTGTGTGATACATACGGGTTTCCATCATTTATTTCTCATTTGGAGAGGCAGTGCCAGGTTGATTGATTATTGATTGGATAGCTGGCCTCTTCCAGACAGCAGGCACTGCATACGCATTTCTTAGTCAGCTGGCACAGGTTGAGAAGCGGTCAGGTTGCTGAGGATGGGTGGGACAGACAAGGTCTGTCCGCAGGGAGTTTGTGCTTTAGTGGCGGTGAGAACGATGTCATTGGTGCAGAGGTGAGAGGGAGAGCTGAGGCAGGAGAGCCCAGAACCAGGATGAGCTGTGCCTTGAAGCTGATTCCACCACTTGCCTGAGCAAGGGGTGCTGGCTGGGTCCCTCTCCTCCCTACTCTGCACTTTGCTCATGTGTGAAATGAAGACCATGAAAGTTCCTCCCCGTGGAGCTCTCCCAGGAAGATTCAGCAAGAAAAGGCAAGGAAACTGCCTTTGCACACAGCCTGGCATATCCCGATAGCAGATAGCCGCTGGCTGCCTTCTTATTTTTATTCTCCTTCACATTCCCAATCTGCCCCATGGGGAACTCCAGGACGCTTTCTCCAGAGGAAGGGATCTTTGAACCCAATGGGGAAGTCATCCTAGTCGGTGCAAAAGAGGTGCCACCAGGTGAGAATAATTCCAAAGGGCTGTGATGAAAAGTGTGTTGACAGTTAATTTGTCTTTGTGGAATGCCATATGGCCTGAGGACGGTGGGAAAATGCAACTTGACTGTGTAATACTTTGATGTTGGACCCAGGTCGCCATTAATGGTGCCAAGTGGGAACGCAATCAGTTGGAGCATAGATTCTTGATGGGAAATCGGTGCTGTGGGAGAAATGCTGTTTAGTTGGAATCATGAGTGGAGATTATTCCTGGAGTCATCCCGAAATACGGGGCGCAAAGCGGTACTTACCTGTCACGTTGGGGAATACCTCCATTTCTCAGTAAGCCTCCCTCAGCTAGTTACTCTTCCGTGGTTGAAAAAGGTACCGTCTGTTACTGAGCATCAGGGAAAATATTATATTTAGGGGCTCCACGGAATGGAAAGTCTACGTCCTGAAATGTTGTATCACTAGAAGGGCGGTGAGAAACGGTGCATGGGACTTGGGACTTACTGAGGGAACAGCAGATTTGGGTCTCCCAGCTCTGGCTCACTCTCTCATAATGTGGAGCAGCGGCGCTATTTAAATTATTTTTCTTTCACTTCTTCCCTCCCTTTGGCAGGTAGAGTTTAATTCACTCAAGTAAGAAGCTTATATGATGGGACCTCCAAGCTGTTTTGATTTTCACTGCTGGTAATCTGATTTTAAACAGGAATATGTCATTGCTCAGAGTTTTTGTTTTTATGTGTTACTCTTTGTGGAAAATTTCTTGATGTATACCTCATTATTTGCCCCCTGGCAATTCACCAATAGCAGCAAATCTCATTCGTCGTTATTGTTTGGAGGAGCAGACTATTTTTATATTTTTCAATTAAAAGTGGCTTTGACGTTTTCAACCGCAGAGGGAAATTTGATGAGTTAGTGTCATAGGATAGCTGGTCTGAATGTCACGTGATTGTGCTAATTGCCATAGCAATAATGTGTATTATTACCTGTTTTCGGGGGGGGGGGGGGAGGGGGACTTGGTTTCCCTGAAATTTCATAATTCTTAGTTCACTAGCACTGCAGACAAGTTAATACAACAGTTAGAGAATTTGCCATTCACCTTCCTTCCAGTGTGGAGAATCTTCTACAAGGTTCTGTATGGATGTACCAGGTCATAATAACGAGGACTAGAGCTCAGTTGAGCTCTTTCTACAAAACAGTGTGAGAAATACCAGCGGAGGTGGCAATGAAGCATCAAACCACTAGGTCCTTGGCACTGTGCTTAGTACTGGGGTGACTTTTAAAAATAATCCTGACAACCACCCGAATAGAGAGAACGCTATCTCATACCCATTTGCAGGTGAGGAAACGCACAGAGAAGGTTGGCAGTTTTCACCTAGAGGGGTCTAATTCAACAGCCAAAAGTTTTATGGGACTTTTTCTGATCTGGCCTTCTAAACATGGTGTCCTGTGACTCCTGGTGCGTGAGATGATTATAGATGCAACCCTGATGAGTATTTATTTATTTATTAAAAAACTTTTTTAAAAATTAGTTTTCTTTATTTTTGAGAGGCAGAGAGAGACAGAGCACAAGTGGGGGAGGGGCAGAGAGAGAGGGAGACACAGAACCCGAAGCAGGCTCCAGGCTCCGAGCTGTCAGCACAGAGCCCGACGCGGGGCCTGAACTCACGAACCGTGAGATCGTGACCTGAGCCGAAGTCGGACGCTCAACGGACTGAGCCACCCAGGCGCCCCGAGTATGCATTTTAATAGTCACTTATCTTAATATGTATTAGGGAAAAACCATAGAGCAGCGAACCTCATGGTTTTTTGGATCGTATCACATAGGGTGAAGCTAAATTCATTTCAGTAAAATGTGTAAGAAAAATATTAAACTGATAAAATGTGGGTGGTTTGTGACTGTGGCCAACACAATGGTGGTGGTACCTGAACGCCCAAGTAATTTCAGGGATGGATCTGTTCGCAGATGCCAGTGTTTGGTTAATGTGTGCTGCTGATCAGGGCCCTTACAGCCGGCGGGGGGTGTCTCCTTTTTTTAAAAATTTTTAACCTTTATTTATTTTTGAGACAGAGAGAGACAGAGCATGAATGGGGGAGGGTCAGAGAGAGGGAGATACAGAATCTGAAACAGGCTTCAGGCTCCGAGCTGTCAGCACAGAGCGCGACGCGGGGCTCGAACTCACGGACCGCGAGATCATGACCTGAGCCGAAGTCGGACGCTTAACCGACTGAGCCACCCAGGCGCCCCGGGGGGTGTCTCCTTTTGCCTGCACGTTCTGTTTGGTCCTCCTGGAGTCACACGCTGGGAACCTGCATGCGTCTTTCTCGTGCTCTCTGGTATTTTCTTCTGCAGGTTAAACATCCCCAGCCATCTCCACCATTCCCCGTGTGCCTCGGTCAGTCCTGCCCTAGTCCTTCCTTACTGACAGTATCTGTCCTAATGTGGGCATCCCACATGAGGTCGTATTTCCTCCTGCGATCTTGGACCATATGACCTCCCTCCCGTTTCCCCATCCCTTGCTGTTTTTCTCATGAGCCACTCACCTCTGTTTTCTCATCTGTAAGATGGAGCGATAGCCTGTCTGGAAAGCGCTTCACACAGTGTTTACGGTACACAGACCACTGTTGCTGCTGGCAAGTCACTTTGCGGCTCGTGGGTCATATTCTCTGATTATGGCTTGTTCGACAGGAAATAGTCAACCGTGACTTGAAAATGGACAGATTTAGGACTTTGGGCCTCATAGCGAAAGGACCCCTTCCCAATTCCCTTTATCAGTTTTTCCTCCAAAAAAAAAAAAAAGATGTTTTACATCTTTTCACTTTCGAGTTCAGTTTCTCTCTTCTGCTTTTTTTGGGGTGATGGTTAAAGTTACTTGAAAAAAAAATTTATGTGCATGTGCTATAACCTAAACCTATGTAGCTGAATGTGTCTAAAAGGTTTTCCTTGTATTTTTAGTTGACCCGTTCACTTTATAAGTCATTAGGACATTATAGTTAAGACGCTTGCAGCATTTTATGTATGTTTTTTTTTTTTTAAACGTTTATTTATTTTTGAGACAGAGAGAGACAGAGCATGAACGGGGGAGGGGCAGAGAGAGAGGGAGACGCAGAATCCGAAACAGGCTCCAGGCTCCGACCTGTCAGCACAGACCCCGATGCGGGGCTCGAACTCACGGACTGTGAGATCATGACCTGAGCCGAAGTCGGACGCACAACCGACCAAGCCACCCAGGCACCCCTTTATGCATGTTTTAAACAGCAAAATGATACTTAACAGCATATTAAATTCTTTTTAAACTATAGAGTGAAATGTTATCCAAATTTTAAAAACTAAGGAAAAAAGTGTTTAAAGTACTTTAAATTTGAGAACTTGAAGTATCTTCATGTGTTCTGTGTTATCAGTTTATATTAGTAGAGTGGTAACGATTTCAGCTAACATGTTGGAACATGGGACTAATTGGTGCAGAAGTATATTTAGAGCCTTTTTTTTAATTAACAGTTTTTTGTTAATGTTTATTTTTGAGAGAGAGAGCACGTGTGCATGCCTGCGAGAGCAGGAGTGAGGCAGAGAGAGAGGGAAGATGTGAAGCAGGCTCCTCACTGACAGTAGAGAGAGAGAGCCCTGTGTGGGGCTCGAACTCACGAACCGCCAGACCATGACTTAAGCCAAAGCCTGATCCGTAACCGACTGAGCTACCCAGATGCCCTAGAGCCTTTTATTCAATTAGAATTACTCATATCATGTTTGGATTTGTAATTATCCAGCATGGGCCCAAATTAATATACAGTGTTTAGAGTCTAGGCAACAATGCATTGGGTAAGCTGGTATCCTTTAATTGATGTAGGGTCTCTGAATTTGAGCAAAGTGTGCTAACTTTTCTGAGCCTTAGTCTCCTCATGCATCGAATGGAATAATTAGACCCTTTCTCCTTGTAACTTACTAGGGTGTTAGTCAAGGTAATGTGAAAAGAATCTGTCATTGTACCAATGCAGTTCGGGCAAAACCATGTTTGGTATGAACGTCCCCATCCTGGAGGCTTTGAACCTTAGGTCTTAGGTTAGTGCTTCAAAGGTTTTTTGACCCTCTTGTTTGATGTTCTCTGAAGTGCACTGTGGTGTAGTTTTTAGGTATTTTTGAGAATACTAAAGCACTTGCCAAAATAATTGACGAGTCTGTGGAATGTCACCATATTAGGCCTAGGAGTCCGTGCACTCAGCGAGGGATTGCTCAGGGATTGCTATCAGACCGGATTTTCTTTGCTGATAGGGAAGTTTGTGAGAGCATATCATATCAGATGAGGTGTTAGCTTAAGGAGGAGAACAAAGAAAGAATACTGGCGACTTCTTGAATCTCCAGGATTCGCTGGTCCTTGTTTAGAGCTCGCAGCTGTCTTTTAGCCTCTTATGCCTTTTCCAGAATACTCGAATATTTTGATGTATGGTGATATCCCTTACCTGCTCCAAAGCCCTTGGTGGCTGCTGCTTTCTGTACATTTTACTTTGGCCTCCAAGTTCCTTACTGTGGCTCCTTTCCCAGCCTCACTCCTCTACACATAGGTCATGTTCCACTTACTGTTTTCCAGCCTACTGTTTCCTCTGCGAGTGCCGGGGGTTGGGGCCTTCTGCACGGAATACTCTTTCTTCCCAGCTGTATCTACTAAAGTCTTGGTCATCTGGTTTGTTCCTGAAACCTTTCATGGTCTTTCCTCAATCCCAAGCAGGCATGCTTTTTCTCTCCTTTGGGACTACTCTGTGGGAAGAGCATGGTGGCTTGACCTGGATTCAAATTTCGACCCGTGAGTTTCCCTGAGTAATGATCTCGGGTGGGTCAGTTCACGTGCTTACAGCCTTAAAACACCCAAATTCCATGAAACAGCACAGCCGGAGCGCTTCACACAGGGCCTGGACTTAGGTTCTCGCCCAGCATTGGTGTCTTACTTTTTCTTTCCCTGATGGTTTTTTACATTTGCTCTTGCGTTAGAGTATTTTTTTTAAATCATGTCTTATTTTAATAAATTATAATCTTATGGAGGAAGACTGTATCTTTTCTTTGTTTCTCAAAGAGTGCCTAGCACAGTGCATTCACAGAAATGGGTGTTTTGCTGATCTCCGTAGATTCAAGTTGTTCTGGAGTCATTCTGGTTAGGGGACGGTATTGGAGAGCTCTTGTGTTCAAAGGGCCTACTTCCCCTTTTTCATCCTTGTATTTCTGTCTTCTCCCTATCTTTTAGCTTCCATTTTTACTTCCTTTAGTACTGAGAAAGAGCCAAGCTCACTTCAAAGAGTTGACTTCAAAGCCCCTTTGGCCGAGAATTGCTCGCCGCAGAAGCCTATAGGAGTTGGCGTCAATGGAAGACCTTGTGTTGGTTGCATTTAAAAGTTTTTTGGGACTTCTATTTTTATAATCCTTTTAAAGGAGAAAGGGGGGAGGGTTACAGAAACATCTGCTTCTTAAAAAAAAAAAAAAATCAAACATAAGCCAGCGTGAGTCCAAAAAAAGTTGAGATCTCTTAAAAGAAAAAAAAAAAGTGATTTTCTAATTGGTGGAAATGAGTAAGTCTTTTTTCTCAAAAAAGTTACTTTTGCCGTTTTGTCCTAGTTACAAGGGCTTGGGACGGAAATATAGTCTTAACTCCTGTGCAACGTTTTCCAAGATGGCTCCAAGACGGTTGCAGGTTACATAGCCGAAAACAGGGTTTGGGCCTAGCGAGACCTCACACTCAGCTCTCCTTTGAGCCGTGCGTGTGGGCTGAAGGAGAGGGCAGAGATTACAGAGCAGTGATGTCCCACCATGGACACTTTGATGCTCTTGTTTGTTGACTTTTTGAGGCTTGGAGTGAGGGACTCTTCCAGGAATGGGAAGTGGAACCCTCCTGCTTTCTATGGTAGTCCCCAGATATATTTACTGAAGGCCTACTGTGTTTCAGCACCTTGCCAAACCTCCCTGACAGCCTTAGTGCGCAGGCTCCTGAGCCAAGCTCTTCATGATTTCACTTCTGCCACCCAACTAGTCATACCCCCTCTGCTCCAGCCCAAGACTCTGTGCGAATCTTTCCAGCGTGCTCCCAAACCCTTATGTCTTATTGGCCTGATGAATCCTCACTCTCCTGGTTTAAGGGTTAATCCTTTATAGACCCTTCCCCCAATTTCCCCTCAGCCGGCTGCTTTGTTCTCAAATATGACCTGGGAACATCAATTAGGACGTTTATTTTATTCTTCGGTAATTATCTGTTTACACTTCTCTCTTTGCAAATTGCAAGTCTTTTGAGGGTTCAATGAATGGAATAAACAAGTGCTATAGGAATTGAAACTAGGTGGAGGTTAGGTTATCCGGGAGAGATCTGACTCAAATCTGTAAAGATTTGGTACAGTTTGTTCGCAAAATGTAAGGGGATGGGCTGAGGCAGTTCAGGCTGTGAAGAGACAAGGGTGGGAAAACATCTTTGAGTCCAATGGAGACAGGCCTCAAATGGCAGCCAAGATGTTCGGCCATTTTTACCAGGGGGAATGAGAGGATTAAAGCAGAATTCTTAGGAAGCTCTGCCTGGGTAGTAGTGAGCAAGACGGATTTAAGGGGTAGTGAGGGGGGACCAGGAAGGCCAGGTAGGAGAAGATTGCTGAGGTCTGGGAATGAGGCAAAGGTGCAGAATCTGGCATCACCCGACTGTGTTCTGCCACCTGTTTCTGTACAGTCAGAGAGCTAAGGAAATATGTTGTGACGTGTGGAAATTATATGCGATTCAGATGTCAGTGTCCATGAATAAGGTTTTGTTGGAACACAGCCATGCTTATTCATTTACATATTGTCTGTGGCTGCTTTCACACACTCTCATCAGCCTTGAGGAGTTGCAACAGAGACTGTGTGGCCTGCAGAGGTGAAAGTATTTACTCTCTGGCCCTTTACAGAGTAAGGTTGCTGACCCTGGGGTTGGGCCAACCAGGGTGAGTAAGGATGTGAATGGGGAGGAAGGGACAGGCAGGGTCAAGGGACAGTTGAGAGGAAGAAGCAGTGGAGGAGAGTTTTTCCAAGTCATTGCTCTTCCCTTCTTCTGTGTAATTCCACGTCTTGGGGGTGGTGCTCTAGATGGGGCATCGTTAGGGCAGCGGGGTGTGGAAGGGCAAAAGGGTTGTGCTTTCATGATACACACATCCTGGGCCCATCTGGGTGGCTCCAAGTCCAATGTGGGCTCCTCGTGCCTTGACCAGGGACAGCTTGCCGGCTCCTAGGGGCGGGACAAGATGGGGGTGAGGCCAAAGGGTCCACATCTGACTGACTGAGAGCTTTTGGGGGCGACTGTGTTCTACAGAGAGGACAGGAGTGGTGGAGGGGCTTTCAAGGAGGCCGCCTTCTACCCCCTGCAGCTTCCCAAGGGTGTGTTTGTGCATGACCTGGGCAGTTGGGAGCTCTTTGTGGCTGGTGTTGACACATCGTTTCCCTGCCTTTGGGGCCCAGAGAGGAAGCTGATGACTCCCTTTAGCCTAAGTGAGGAGAAGGCTGGTAGGCCAACTTCCCTGCTGTCCTGTGTCTGCCTGGGGGCAAGTGTCACCCACGGAGCTTTTGAGGATGAACAGATACAAAGAAGGAGCGTGGGGTGAGAGGGAGGTCCGAGGGAAAACAAAATAGCCTGAGGCATGTCCCCAGTGAGGGAAAAGGCATGACTTTCACCCAGCCTTAGGAATGCCAGATGGGCATCTCAGGCGCCATGAATCAGAGACGACATGCCCATCGGTCCAGGACAGATCCTGGGGACTGACCGACCATTACCACTTCTGGAAAAATGTTTGTTGTCAGAGGAAACTTTGGGAGGGTCTGGTCTAAGCCTCTTGTTTTATCGGTGAGAAACCTGAGGCCCCAGATGGACGGATTTACCAGAGCTGGTTGCTGATGGAGGTGGGGTTTAATTTCAGGCCTTTTAGGATTATTGCTGAGCAATTCCTAACTTTTTTGAACGTGTGTCACGTGCCAGAGGCTTTATATGCAGCTTTAGCCTTCCTGACGACGTTGGGAAGTAGCTACTGTCCCTATTTTATAGATCGGGAAGGTGAGGCTTGGAAAGGCTGATTTGCCCATGACCCGATAATGGCAAATGGCGATTAGACCTTCGTCAGCCTCACTCCAGGCCCTGTGTTCTTAAGCAATAGGTGTACGTACAGCATACATCTGAGCTGCTTCCTAGCTCCTGTTCCCAGAGCGTCCGATCCATTGTCTGTTTCTGTCCATCCACTAAATGTGTACCGAGTACTTGTGAGATGTCAGGAGGATACCGGGTTAGGTGAGGACACGCAGGATACACCATCTTGGTTTTGGCCAAGCCAAGGGGAATGCCAAAGCCAGCCAGGGTAGGGAATGATTGTTGCATGGCGTCCCCCTTCCCACCCTCCTGGCCTCAGCTCCAAGATCCCCTTGTCTGCGAAGCCGCCCCTGACCCCTCAGGCAGGTTGATTTCTCCCACTTTTGGGCTCCCACAGTGCCCCATGCTCTGTCTTTTAGCACTCACAGTGTACTGTGTCTTCCGGGGACTCTCAGGCTAAGAGCGTGTGTATTTATCTTCGTCCCGCCGTCCATGAGCACAGTGCTCAGCATCTTGGGGCACTTGGCAAGTGCTGAGTGAATGAATGAATAAATGAATGAATGCGAACTCAACTGTCAGTGGTGCTCTGACTTTACTTTGCAAATGAATCACTGGAGGCACTAGTTAAAGATTCAAACTCCTGAGTTCTACCCCTTGGCGATTACCCCTAGGTTTGCGAGAGGACCCCATATTCTGAAGTTCCCTGCGGCACCCAGGTGTTTGTGATGCAGGTGGTCTACAAGCCACACTTGGAGCAACTCTGGCACAGGTGCCAAGCTTTCTGGACTAGAGACAGGAACCAGACCTTAAAAATAGCACTCCATTCATCTGCTTGTGCTGAGACGCCAAGTGCCCCCTCCTGCTGGTGACAGGTCCGGATGTGGGCCAGTTCTCAGCCCAAGGAAAATGAACAGTGTCTTCTCCGTGGCGTCCAGAACAGTCTGAGTCAGTGGAATGTGCCGGCCAGTCAGGCAGAAGGGAACTTCTACTTCTTTTTTAAACCTTGGTGGGAACTGTGTTGGCAAGGCAAACCAGGAGGAGAGGAAGCACGATGGGGGTTTGGGGTTGGCCGACGTCGGAGGGCTGGCTGTACTTTGGGTGGCCACCGAGGGCCATTGCTATATATGCCCCTTTCCTCTTGAAATAGTCACTTCCCCGGCTGGGGTGTGTGTTGCTTGGCCGCCACAAATACATGGCCGTTGTTCAAGGAGGCCTCCTGGGATGTTAAAAAGAGAGAACGGGGCTGGGCTTCGGCCAGGGCTTTCTCTGGAAGACAAGAGAGCTGGCTTTGCCCCTGTCACACCTCTGACTCATTGTAAGATTCAGAGGGAGTGGCTCTGGGGCCTTAGGCTGGCTTTTCCATCTGTAGAATGAGGTGGGGGGGTGATGGGGCAGAGTAATAAAGCTTGTTTCTTCTCCTGAAAGGGTGTTTCGAGGCCAGGATTGAACACAGGGACTCTGTTGTGGGTCTGAAGCTACTGATGGAGGCGCAGGAAGCTCGAATTTTGGTGTTAACTCTTTTAGGGTACGTGAGTCGAATGGTGCCAGGTCTCCTGGTTTTCTGTGATGACAGGCCACTAGAGTATCAGCTCCCGGAGGCAGAAGGCAGGGACGTGGTCTTTCTTTCTTCTTCATCTCTGGGTCCCCGCCGCTGAGCCCTGGGCTTGGCACACAGTCAGCCTCCATAAATATTTATAGGGCTAATAGCCACAAACACTTGGTGCCTACTAGGCATCAGGCCCCATATCTCTCTTGTCTTCTTCACAGATGGGCTGTTTCAGAAGGGGACATGATGAGCAGGACGTTTTTGAAGGAAGAAGCCAAGCTCATACCTCTGTTTTCACCATTTTACCTCTTTCCTCTTCCTCCCATGTAGGACTATCAGAAGTGAAGGAAATGGCACAAATCTTTATGATGGAACGAACCATACTAAGGAGTCAGGGGACTGGGGTTCAAGTTGTGGTTATCACTTCCTCGGCACGTTGCTTATTAACCTCTCCCAGGCTCTGTGTCCTCATCCGTCAAAGAGACGGCTGAAACCCACCCAGGCCACCTCTCAAGGACCCGCGTGAGGCTCACGCAAGACAGTGTATGGGAATGTGCCGTAGTTGCAGGGGGAGGGGGCTGCCGAAGTGATCGTGTGTGTAAACAGGGAGGGGTGGAAGCCTCTGGGTGAAAGGAATCTAGCCTCAGTGGTGAGCTCTCGACTCTTCTACGGCAGGTCACCCCTCCCCCGCCCCTGCCCATGTCCACAAGTATTTTGGTATTAAGAAAACCCCCCCTATTTTATTGTGAAACCCTTAAATTAGTGACTCCCAGGCTGGCTGAATTAGGCTTGCCAGGGAAACCACATGCCCCTGTGCACATGTCTGCACAGGGCTTCGTCTTTCCCCTAGTGCTTGGCACGCCCTGACATTCTAGTGTACGTTTACTTGTGTGTGTGTGTGTGTGTGTGTGTGTGTGTGTGGCCGTGGCCTCCCGCCCCCAAGAGAATGTGAGCCACACGAGGACAGGGCTCTGTTTCGTGCACTGTGAAATTCCCAGCACCTGGAGCAGTTTCTGGCACATAGTGGGCGCCCAGTAAATATCTGGGTGAATAAATGAGTGAATGAACCCTCACGTTCAGCAGATGTGACCTTCTTTGACTTTAGTCTCAGCCGGTGTTTCTCAAAGAGTGTTCCTAGGACCTCTGGGGGTTCCTGAGACCCTTCCAGGGGTCGGTACAGTCAGAACTACTGTCCTAATAATATGAGACTGTTATCTGTCTTTTCCTTTTCATTCTCCCATGAGTGCAAGTCCTAGTGAACCAGTATTTTCCAAGGAAGCAATGCATGACGGATGGCACAGAGCCATGCAGGAGGAAAAAGAACCGTTCCAAGTGCGATGGATGGAAAGGCCCCTCGCTTTTCACGCGACAGAACGTGAAAAATCACGGACGCAGTTTCAGATTCTACAGTGCAGCCAGCTTTTCAAAAAACGACCTACCATTTGTCCAGTTTTGGTGTGGTGTCAAAGAAAATTAGACAGATTACTGAAAAGTCTATGAAAATATTCCCTTTTCCAACGACACGTGTGTGCGAGGCCAGGATTTCTTCAAAGACTACAGGCCCTGAGACCATCTTATCATAGAGCGAATGAGGAAGCACAGTGAGAAATTAGCTGTCTCTTACTTGGCCAGACATTAAAGAGCTTGGCAAAAATCTCAAATGATGCCACTCCTCTCACCAGTTCCTTTCCATACTGGAAGATACGTTCCATAAATGTTGTTTTGTGAACAGATAATGGGTTTATTATGAACAAAAGTTCTTTGGGGTCCTCAGTAAGTTTTAAGACCGTCAAGAGTCTGGAGCCCAAATGGTTTAGGAGGCCCAGTTTAGGCCGGAGCCCCGCAGGCCATAGAAGGGGCTGTGTGGACCCCGCAGCCCACACCAGGATTCCTTTCCAGGCGGGTGACTGGTGTTTACAGAGCATCCCTGTGTCAGGAGCTGCCTGTCAGAATGACATGCTTGCCTTCTAGATGCATGGCTCTGGGCACGTTGTGTCTCCCTGGGCCTTGCTCTTCTGATTTCTTAAAATTGGGCTTGGGAGGGATGCTCAGTCCCCACCCCACCTGAGGGTGCCTCAGTCAGTCAAAGGTCCTACTCTTCGTTTCAGCTCAGGTCGTGATCTCACGGTTTGTGAGTTTGAGCCCCGCATCGGGCTCTGTGCTGACTGTGCGGAGCCTGCTTGGGATTCTCTGTCTCAACCTCTCTCTCTGCCCCTCCCCTGCTCATGTGCGCTCTCTCTCTCTCTCTCTCTCTCTCTCTCTCTCTCTCTCTGTCTAAATAGATAAACTGAAAAAAAAAATAAAAAAGAATTGGGCCTGGGGACTGGGTCTGAAATATGTCTTCCTGACATATTTATGTTTAATTTTTGAACCCTTCTCCGCGTGTCGGCTCTGTTCCCCCTTCTGAAAGAGATGGGTGAGAAGCGACACAGTGATGGGTTCCAGGGAAGTGATGGGGCTTCAAGCTGGACGGGGTCAGCCTGTGAGGGGGCGGGGACTACTGCATCTTACAGGTGGCAAGCTGAGGCTTGGACCCAAGGCAAGTGACATTGGTGGAGGTTCAGTTATCTTGGGTCTGGGTCCCAGACTGTCTCCAGCCTCTAGCCTTACCTCATGGTCTGTGATGACGGCACTGACCTCACATGGGCCTTTCCTGGGATTTATTGAGCAACTGAGGTCAGTGGCCTGGGGCCACCTGTCCTTCCTGACCAGCCAGTGACTCTGCAGGAAGACACTGTGCGTGTGTGTTTGTTTTAATTGCTCCTGTATAACTTCCTGCTGTCTTCTCAGTGCAACAACACTTTCAGAAAAAGACTCTGTATTTCCCCACGTTGAGCAATGAAATACATTGAAATCTGGTTTTTTCCCCCTCCAGTCTGAAAATATTTCCCTATCATGATGCCCCCAGAGAATTGTACACCTTACAGAAAATGGGCAGAAGTTGGGTATGGAGAATTACATGAACCAGTGCACCCAAAGCACTGAGTACCTTGTTGCCTGCAGAGCAAGAGCAGTAATAAAAGTAAAGTCATACATTATTATCATGGTCAGTGCTGTTTCTCTGTAACAACTAAAAAAGTTTTTTTTTAAATGTTTATTTTTTGAGAGAGACAGAGCGCGAGTGGGGGAGGGGCAGAGAGAGAGGGGCACACAGAATCTGAAGCAGGCTCCAGGCTCTGAGCTGTCAGCACAGAGCCCGACACGGGGCTTGAACCCACAAACCATGAGATCACTAGCTGAGCTGAAGTTGAATGCTCAACCGACTGAGCCAACCAGGCGCCCCCTTAGCAATTTTGAGAATTGATTTGTACATCCCATTCTGCCAGTTTATTCTGCAACTAAAATGCGTTGAATTCTAGTGTGCCAGGCAGAGTGATGAATTTTCTGTCCTGTGATGAATGTGGTTAGAAATGCATAGGACTTAAGTTCCCAAACATTGGCCTACAGACGGGTGCAGAGCTTGTGAAAAGTTCCTAGCTGTCCATGTTAAAAAGAGAAACTCTCTCCCCCTCCTCCACTTGTGCTCTCTCTCTCTCTCTGAAAAAACAAACTTAAAAATAAAAAGAGAAAAATAAGGATAACCCCCTGAGATTCTCATGACACTAATTCAGTTCAAAGGACCATCGTTTCATCAGAATATATCCTTCCTGTCTTTTTATGGGGAAAGTGTTTCCTTTTGTGTAACAGGAATGACAGTAGGTAGTAAGTACCCTTTATTTGGAAAAGTAAAAAGTTGTAACCCTTTGGTTGACCCTTAATGTTTTGGGTGTGTAATGTTTGAAACTGCATTGATCTGTGAAATCCAAAAACCTGGTAGATAAAACCAGAAACTGTCAGTTAGAGGGGCCTGAGCAAAGAGCCAGGATGTGCCCCTCATTTTACAGGCAGGGGCCTAAGACTCCGAGAAAGCATGTGACTTGCCCAGTGTCCCACAGCAAATCTGAGGTGAGTCAAGGCTAAGACCCAGAAAGGATGGCTGTGAGCTCCGGTTTTGAGTCAACCGCCCCTCTATTCAAATTCTGCCTCTGCCACTTACAAGCTGATCTCTTATCTCTGAAATTGGGGTACCTTCCAAAGGAGTCAACATGAAGATTTAATGAGATGATTTGATTTGGGAGAGAGTTTGGCGCAAGGGTAGAGGAAACCTTCTCTTTGCCTCCCCTTCCTCATTAGTAAATAGGTTTTTATGATAGGTCAGTGCGTGACATCCGTCAGAAGGTCCCCACGTTTCCTACTTGTGATTCTAAGTAACCCCGACTTTTCCTTGGCTTCCCAGTCCTTTCTTGGTGATCTCTCTCTTCAACTTTGAATGATTTTAAAGATCTGATTTGAGCCTGTCTGCCGCCAGTCCCAGGCACAGGTCCTAGGCGGGAGGGTGGGATTAAAAGGGTTTGCCGGGGTCCCATGTTATGCACACAGCTCGGGCACTTCCCTTTCCTGGGGGACCTGCCTCCCTCTTGGAGTCCCAAGATGATTGGCAAGCATTTTCTTTCTCATCTGGGGCGACGAGAGGTGGCCTTTTAACGGACATACCACAGAGTAGCAAGCACGCAGAAATTCTCATGACATGTCAGATTGAAAGACCGAAGAACATCCCATGCTTTGTCTTGAAGCCTTATAATAACTGACATAAATTATCTGTGGGAATGGAATGGCCCCGGCCTAAGCCGAGCTGTACCGGGCTCTCCTAGTGACAGTTTAGTGACTCCATATGTTCACAGATGAAGGGAACATGGCAACTTGGCAAATGGCCCCAAATGTCTCTGGCTTGGTGCCATAGGCTTATCCTACAGACCTGGGCAGAGTGATGTGTGAAGAATGCCCACCTTTGTTCTTGGCCCCCCAGGAGGCCCTCTGTAGGTAGCGGTCTTCACTGCTGGGATTCCAGCGTTCCTGGTCCTGAAGGCTTCTCTCTCTGCATGTTATTTGAGTGTCGTCTTCTTAAGTCTCTTGTGTCCTGCAGGTTGGATGAATTAGATGCCCGTGATAGGCCCATCTGTGCACAAGGGCGGGAGTCACATGTGGCTTCTTTACATGTGGCTTCTGTACCAATCGCATGTGCTTGGCTTTGCTTTGGGCGATCTGAGCAAAAATGCAGGTTCCATCCTGATGTGTCGTATTACGAAAATTTATGTTGTACTGGCTTCAGCCAAGTCAGCTGACATGCTTTGCTTTAGGAACTCTGTGTAGAGCTTGTCGTCTATTATTTATTCAGGTAACACGCCGTATCTCTTCGTGTTAGAGATGCACTGTTTGTCATCCATAGTCGGTGTGTCAGGCAGCCGGGGTCTGTCTGCTCTGTGTGAGAGCCACTCTGAATGGTTTTATTTTGGCTGTTATTCATGCCCAAATGTCCTAGGAGACACTTTTTAATTGTAAAAGGAAGCCATGCTCCGTGTGGAAATTATGGCAAGTACAGGAACATGTTTAGAAACAAAACAAAACAAAACAAAACAAAACAAAACAAAAACCCAAAACGTTGCCTATAATCGACTACTGGAGGAGACCATCGTTAAGGATTTGATGTGTGTTTTTTCAGTATTGTCTTAAATGCCTTAAGAAGATTTGGTGAATGTCATACTGTACGTGTGTGGATGACTAAATGGAGATGATGTGTTCAATTTAAAGGGCTGTTGTGAGGGTTTAATGAGGAAACAAATGTGAAATGAGAGGGATTTTTGTGGAGGGTATAGAGCAGGGCTTGGCCCTGTCACATCCTACTTCTAGGGCCCTGTATTGCTGTACTAGCCATTGAAGTATGGTGCCTTTGTTTCACCATCTGTAAAATGGGGCTAATTATAGTATATCCCTATATGAGGTCTTTGGAGCTGCGTTATAGCCAGCTCACAATAAACATTGGCTGTTATTATTCAAGACAAACATGGGAAAACACATTTCTTTTTTCAAAAATTTTTTCATGTTTATTTATTTTTGAGACAGTGAGAGACACAGCACGAACAGGGGAGGGTCAGAGAGAGAGGGAGACACAGAATCCGAAACAGGCTCCAGGCTCTGAGCCAGCAGCACAGAGCCCGATGCGGGCTCGAACTCATGGACCGCGAGATCACGACCTGAGCCGAAGTCGGACACGTAACCGACTGAGCCACCCAGGCTCCCTAGGGAAAACACATTTTTAAACAAAGCAGGTGTTCAGTCTCCTCTCCCAACTCCCTAGTCTTAGTGGGTCAAGGAAACTCTCGTTAATTTACAGCCTGTTGAATGGCAGGTAGGAGCAGTTCTCGAGGGTCGGTGCAGCATACGTTGTCTTTGTATCCCATGCGACATGTGACCCCTGCCACCTGGTTTGTCTTCAGCTAATGAACACATGTCCAGATGACCTGGATCTTCCCTCCTTCCTCACACACATTTTTCTCTCCTACATCCACTTGTTACCCACCCCTGGACTTCCCATCCGGTTTTATGAAGTGCCTGCACCCTAGAGCTGTCCCCGCTGCCTGCCTTGGCTCCGCTTGGCTGTGGGCTTGTGGCTGGTGCTTTGTATTTTTGAATCATTCGGGCCAAGTCTTCATCCTGCTAGTATGTTCCCCTCATGACGCCCAGCCCACCCAACTCTAGAGGGTGAGTGTCTCCGGTAGAGGTGAAGTGGTTCCTAAACCAAAGGCTGTTTATCAGACCACAGTCCAAAGAGTGACACTCAGTGATCCACGGGGGCATTTCCTGTTTGCCTTGGAGGGTTTCTTCAGTCTGCAATTAAGCAAAGTCCTCTTTGGTAAAAGGAGAGAGGGGACAGGCTTGTTGTGGACCAGTCAGGTGGGACTGGAGAAAATACCCTGGGGGGGGAGCCCAGGCTAGGTGTCTGGTCTTGGGCAATTCACTTCCTATGTTTGGGCATCAACTTCCTGATTGTAAAATGGAGATAAGAGAATCCCTTATCTCCCTGGAGTGTTATTAGGATTCCTTACGTGTGGGAAAATGTTTCCTGGCATATAAGAAGACCTCAGTCAAAGGGCTGTGTTGTCATATCATTATTGTTAGTATAAATTTGCAGTTTTTTATTGCTTCCCCTTAAGGAGTTAAGTGTGTGTGTGTTTAAAAGGTTAGGCTCCAAAACAGAACTTTGTACAGACCTTGGGGCTGGATAGGCCTTATTTATTTATCGGTGTGTGGTGACGGAGGGGTATGTTACGGACCAGCTGTTCTCACCACCCTTCTCTTTCTAAAGGCAGGTCTTCTCTGGTCTCCCCTAAGGGTAACATGCGGTGGTGTTCACGTGACTCTCTTTTCCCTTTCTGCTCCAGATTCCACCTTTTTGTTCCTTCAGGTGATTGAAACATTTCTCAGAGATTCCTGCTTCCTTAAGATTGCTACCGAGGCACGTCTAGGTGAGACATCCAGAGGAGGCCGGCTCTGAGAGCTCCCACTCTTTGCTCAGGGTTTATTTCACTCAGAGGATGGTGCGCCCTCCCCCAACCACAAGAAAGGTCCAAGCTTGTTTGCTGGAGCCCGAGGTGGGCAGAGCCTGCTGAAGATCCGAGCAGGGCCCGAAGCATTGCTGGTCTGTGGAGCAGTGTTGAGTCTGTGAAGCTTGTAGGTTGTAAGCCTCGGCAGTCTACGTCGTTATTTCTGGACTCCCCCGGGTCCCGTTCAGAAGTGCAGGTGCTTCTGGCCATTGCTGTGGGATAGAGAGGTAGCAGCCAAACTGAGAAGGGTAGCCGCTTCCTTCTGAAAAGCTGTCTTAAATTTTTTTTTTTAATGTATTTAATGTTTTTATTTATTTTGAGAGGGAGAGAGAGAGAGAGACAGGGCGTGAGCAGGGGAGGGGCAGAGAGAGAGGGAGACACAGAATCCGAAGCAGGCTCCAGGCTCTGAGCTGTCAGCACAGAGCCCGATGCGGGGCTCGAACCCATAGACCGTGAGATCATGACCTGAGCCAAAGTCGGACGTTTAACCGACTGAGCCACCCAGGCGCCCCAAAACTTCCCTTTTTTTTTAAAAAAAGTTTTATTATTATGACTTTTAACATTTATTTATTTTTGAGAGACAGAGAGCACGAGCAGGGGAGGGGCAGAGAGCGAGGGAGACACAGAATCCGAAGCAGGCTCCAGGCCCCGAGCTGTCAGCACAGAGCCCGATGTGGGGCTTGAACTCACAAGCTGCGAGACCATGACCTGAGCCGAAGTCGGACGCTCAACTGACTGAGCCACCCAGGTGCCCCTGAAACGCTGTCTTAAATATGTATTTTTGCAGACGGGAAGATTTTATTAGCATAATATTCCAAGAGTGGAGTCTGCTAAGAGCTGGTGGGTGCCATTTCGCTGGATCTTTGCACAGTTCTGTGAGGTTAGGAGGCAGGAGTGTCATATTATGGACGAAAGAACAGAGGCCCAAACAAGGTGAGGTGACCCTGGGATGGAACAGGTGCTTTGATTCAGGACCAGGATGCAGGTCTCCCTACCCACAGGAATAGTCTCACTTGTCTTTTGGATGAGTCCTGAAGTGGGAGGTGGCCTCTGCCATGATCTGCTACCTGCAGCCTCCTCCACTGCCTGGCTGGGACTTTGTTAGGCAACTGCCCGTCTAACCAACCAGCTGATCACGCCAGCGGCCTCCACCCAGCTCCCGATTTCCCAGTCCTCTCCCTTTCTCTCCTGTTCTCTCCCCTCCCTCTCCATGGCTCCTCTCCCTTCCCTTTTTTTCCTCCGTCTCTCTCTAGAATTAGGGCTCTCAGTGCCTTCCTGCCCGCACCCTGGACTTAGGCCTGTGTTCCTGGCCTGGCTGTAGACCAGACCTCTTTCCCTCCCTAGTTAAGAAGGCACTTGAGGGGGCAAGTGTTGGCCGTTTGGTGCGAAGTTTGGATTTGCTCTGCTTCGATAAGAAGTCAACTATCCGCAAGCTTATTAGTTATACATTAAGGGCACTGTTTCTCACCACTGATGGTAACCTACCTTGTCAGCTGAGAACCATTTTTCTAGAAGCTAATGATTAGCTAATTGAATAAAGCAAGTGGTTCTAAAGTGGATATGAACGTACAAGGGCCGCTTTAAAGTGGTCTGCATTAAATGACAGAGCACATTAAGGAACTGGTGCACGTCACTCAAGCGTCTAGCCTACAGGCATGTATTAAACACCAACTATGTGCAAGGCACTCAGAGGGGGAACAAAGGAGCTGATGAGGTGTGTGTGTGTGTGTAATTTACACTGTCGTGAGGGAACGAGGGCAAACCTCAGACACCCACAGGCTAGAATGCAGTGGGGCAATGCGCATAGCTGAGAGGACATTGGCCAAGAACCAGGAGGTCTGGGTCTGTCTTCGGCCCTTGCTCCCGACCTTGACCTTCGAGTGCCACCTCGGGCAAGTCACCTGACTTCTCTAGTTCTTTATGTTTGTTTATTTTTGAGAGATAGTGAGAGACAGAGCGTGAGTGGGGGAGGGACAGAGAGAGAGGGAGACACAGAATCTGAAGCAGGCTCCGTCTCTGAGCTGTCAGCACAGAGACCGACACGGGGCTCGAACCCACGGACCATGAGACAATGACCTGAGCTGAAGTTGGACGCTTAACTGACTGAGCCACCCAGGCGCCCCCTCTAGTTCCTTATATAAGTGAAGCAGTGCCCAGCCATCTAGCGATCACCTGATAAATGTTAGCTGTTGTCATGGTCACTGATGATGCGGATAGTGCGTTGTGTTAGTGGCTTAATCATTTTTATCATGTATGTGATGATCAAAAGAATATAGTTGTGCTCCCAGTGCAAGAATAAAGTATACACCTGTGAACCCACCACCCAGTTATTTCACCTACCTGTGTTCCCTTTTAAGCCCAACATTTGCCTACCCCCACCCCCCAACCAGATCACCACTGTCTTGAATTGTATTTATTGCTTATCAGCATTAAAAAAATCTTAAGAACATATCTGTGTAGATACTGAAGCAATCTCTTGTTTAGTTTTTCTTGTTACGGAGTGTCTCACACAGTTTTCTGTGACTTGCTGTTCTCTCTCAGTCTTGTCTTCCTAATCTTCATATCGTGTATTGCTGCAGTGAATTCAGTTGTAAAGGCGTAAAGTGTTATTTGGTATGTTACATTGCAGCTTCCTGATCCATTCTTCTGAGTGGTTGATATTTGGCTTTTCCCACTTCTTTTGGCTGTTGCACACGATGTTGCTGTGACCATTCCTGTGCGTGTCTCCTGGTTCGCACGCAGTGAGGGTTTCTGTGTGGCTCGTTCTCATGAGTGGGATTGCTGTGATGAAGTTTTAACTTCACAGGATTGCCAGATTGCTTTCTGGAGTGATTGTGCCCAGTTTCCCACCCCTTCAGCACTGTGTAAGAGTTCCTGTCGATCCATGGGTTCTCCATCACTGGATGCTATCAGAGTTGTTAAGTTTTGGAAATCCATATTTTTGTGGCTTTCATCTGAGCAGTTATTTTTATCTCTGATGGTCACTTGTATTTCTTTTGTGAAATGTTGTTCAGGTCATTTGGTCGTTTTTTTCTGTTGGATTGTTTGCTTTATCTTATTGATTTTTTTCAAGCTCTTTATTTATATGTATATGTATATATATATGTAATTTTTTTGGCCTGCTTTTTATGTTCTGAGGTTAATTCTCTGTTGGCTGTATGCATTGCATCTTTTCTCTGCTTGTGGCCTGACTTCTCTTTCTTTTTTTTTATTTTTTTTAATTTTTTTAATGTTTTTATTTATTTTTGAGAGAAAGAGACAGAGCACGAGTGGGGGAGGGGCAGAGTGAGAGGAAGACACAGAATCTGAAACAGGCTCCAGGTTCTGAGCTGTCAGCACAGAGCCTGATGCGGGGCTCGAACTCACAGACTGTGAGACCTGAGCTGAAGTTGGACACCCAACCAACTGAGCCACCCAGGTGCCCCCTGACTTCTCTTTCTTTAAAAAAAATTTTTTTTAAATGTTTTTATTTATTTTTGAGACAGAGACAGACAGAGCGTGAGCAGGGGAGGGGCAGAGAGAGAGGGAGACACAGAACCCAAAGCAGGCTCCAGGCTCTGAGCTGTCAGCACAGAGCCTGACACGGGGCTTGAACTCACAGATCATGACCTGAGCTGAAGTCGGCCGCTTAACCGACTGAGCCACCCAGGTGCCCCCCCCTCCCCCGACTTCTCTTTCTTTAAAGTATCTTTTGAGGAACTGGGGTTCTTAGTTTTGAAGGGGGTCAAATTTATCGGTCACTTTTTTTATGGTCATGCATTTGGGTTTTGCGTAAGTTATGGAGATACTCCCTTCTATTTTATTCTGAAAGGTTCAGGGTACTGCCTGTCACATTTATGCCTTTTATTTGTTTAGAAGTGATTTAGGTTTATGGTTTGATGATCGCGGTCTGGTTTCACAGTCTCCACATGGATACCGCACTTTCCTGTTAACGCAGTTTGATGAATTCTTCCCTCTGCTGCTCATGGTTCTGTGCCGCGGGAGCTTACAGCAGGGTTCCAGGGGTGAGGAGGTTTCTGTCTGGGTTCTGGGTTCATTTTCATTGGTCACTTTGTTCCCATACTAGCACCACACTATGTTAGTTACTATTAGCGTTATAATAAGTTGTTATAGGTGGCAGAAGAAATGACTCTACCAGATTCTTCGGGAGGAGGTCCTGGCACTTCCTGGCTTTCTGCCATTTAAGTCTTAGGATCACCTTTCTGAAAAAAATCCAACCTCATTTGAATTTTGGTTAGGATTGTGTTGAATATATAATCAAGTTGCCAAGAATTGACATCTTTCCATATTGAGTCTTCTAGTCCAGGGGCGTGGTATGTCTCTTCTAAGTCTTTTATTTATTTATTTGATTTTATTATTATAGTTTTTAAAAGTTGTTTATTTATTTATATTTGAGACAGAGAGAGTGTGTCTAAGTGGCGGAGAGAGAGAGAATCCCAAGCAAGCTCTGCTGTCAGCACAGAGCCTGATGTGGGGCTCAAACCCATGAACCGTGAGATCATGACCTGATCCGAAATCCAGTCGGATGCTTAACCACCTGAACTACCCAGGTGCCTCTCTTCTAAGTGTTTTTTTTTTTTTTAATGTTTACTTATTTTTGAGAGAGAGAGAGAGAGAGAGAGAGAGAGAGTGTGAGCAGGGGAGGGACAGAGAGAGAGGGAGACATAGAATCCGAAGCAGGCTCCAGGCTCCGAGCTGCCAGTGCGTCGCTCGAACTCACGGACTGCGAGATCATGACCTGAGCTGAAGTCGGATGCTTAACCGACTGAGCCACCCAGGCGCCCCTCTCTGTTTCTAAGAATATGTCTGTGGATTAACATTTTTTTCTATACAGCCAATTTTGTCACCTCATTTTCTGTAAGTAGATAGTTTTCCTTCCTTCTTTCTCATTCCCAGTATTTCCTTTTCTTGTCTGCTATGTAAACAGAAGTGGTGCCTGAGCATCCTTGTCTTGGTCTTGATCCTTCCCCCATCCCCCACCTCTCCAGTTTTATTAAGGTTTAGTTGACAAATAATATCTTGGTGTTGATTTTAGAGGGAGTCCTCCCCAGTTTCACTGGGGTTCAGAATGCTGCCTGCTATTTGGTAGATTGCCATTATCGGGTTAAGGAAGTTGCTTTCTAGTCCGAATTTGCTAAGAATTTTTCATGTGCGAGTGTTGAATATTACCAACCCCCTCATCTGACCTCGTGTTTTTTCCCCCCTTTAATCTGATACTATAATAATGACATATATTTTCTATCTCTAAGCCATTCTTGCATTTCCTGGATAAGTCAACTTGGTCATGATACTGTCGTTTTTATAAGTTGCTGGGTTCATCTTTACTAATATTCTGTTTAGAATTTTTTCATCTAAGAAATGTATCAGGTTGGCCTGTAACTTTTCTTCCTCATTGGTCCTTGTCTGTCTTAGTGTCAGTATATTGGTTTCATAGAATGAGGGAGCATCGCCCCTCCCCAACTCATTTAAAAAAATTTTTTTTAATGTTTATTCATTTTTGAAAGACAGAGAGGGACAGAGCACAGGCAGGGGTGGGGCAGAGAGAGAGGGGGACACAGATTCTGAAGCAGGCTTCAGGCTTTGATCTGTCAGCGCAGAGCCTGATGCAGGGCTTGAACTCACGAACCGTGAGATCATGACCTGAGCCAAGGTCTTACACTTAACTGACTGAACCACCCAGGGGCCCCTGAAAATGTATGTTTACTTAAATGATTGCTTTTCCTAGGTTTTACTTGTCAAATGTCAGCCCTGATCATTTGGTTTTACTGAAACAACATTATGACCACAACCAAAAAAACCTCAGTAATTCCAGAGGTGCTTAAGTCCCCAGTAAACAGGGATCAGGCCTGATTTTTCTTTAAAGGGAGTAACTTTGACCACTTTTAGTCTAGATATATGCAAACTTTTCTGTAAAGAGCCAGATAACAGTTCAGCCTTTGTAATCTCAATATGGTCTCTCTCACACATTCTTTGATTTTGTTGTTTGTAGGACCCTTTAAATTTTTTTTTTTAATGTTTATTAAGTTTTGAGACAGAGAGAGAGAGAGAGAGAGTGAACAGGGGAGGAGCAGAGAGAGAGGAAGGGAGCAAGGAGGCAGAATCAGAAGCAGGCTCCAGGCTCCTACCTGTCAGCACAGAGCCCGACTCGGGGCTTGAACTCAACAAACCGTGAGATCATGACCTGAGCCGAAGCCGGACGCTCAACCGACTGAGCTACCCAGGCGCCCCTCCCTTCCTCATTTTAATCCTTTAGTAGCTTTTGTGTAAAATTGTGTATAGTTTATAGTGTGTAGTGTATAGCGAATAGTTTATGAAATGTTCCTCTGCCCCCGGAACTGTGTGAAGGTGTGAAGTGATAGGCGTTAACTAACCTAATTGTGGTAACCACCTTGTAATTCATACGTATATCGAAATCACCACCGTACATCTTAAGCCGTCAGTTATATTTCCATAAATCTGGGGAAAAAATTTAAAAAAAGTTTTAACACTGGAGGCTGCTACCCATGTGCTCTTTTTTATACTGCCAGCTTAACTTTTTTTTTCTTTTAAATGATCCCTCAGGAATAAAACCCCTGCTGTCTGTTTCATTGTGACGAATTGTTAGACTTTCACCATTTACAGCTGCACATCTATGTGAATCAGAATTTTATTGATTTTGTGCAACTGAACAGAACCCAGAAATGGTTGGGATATAACCCATGACTTCAGATTTTTTGTTTGCCCAGGTTGCTGTTTTGATAAAGTAGATGGGTACTCCATAATAAGTAAGTGGTATGAATTTGAACTTTCAAAATTAAGGCTTACTAATAATGTTATTCATCGTATCGGGCTTTCTTTGGGATTCACATGAGATTTGATTTGTCAAGAGGATTTTGCTGTTGTAAAATAATAGAGGGGAGCCGCTGATGGCTAATGGCTCCTGCAGTTCTGACGATCCTTGATGAAGTGTTCCTTGATTATGTGTCAGGACAAATGGTGCAAACCTTTGACAGACGCACGGCCGTGCCTAGAGAGAGCCCAGCATTAACTGCTGACCTCGCCGTCCCAAGTGAGCAGGTGTTGAATGAGCTGAGCTCCCTCTCGCTCTTTCTTTCTCCCTGGTGGGTCATTGGTTCCTGAGTAAGATAGATGCATGCAATAGAAGAGCTGTTAATAGCATTTACTCTGTCTTAATCCTTTTTAATCCCATTCATATTTCAGTGTCTGCAACTTGGCAGGCTGTCAGAAGCCACAGTACAAGAAGGGAAATTTCTCTTTGGACAGCGAGGAACAAGTAAAATTGTTTTCCTGGTATTTAATTTGTTAAAACATTTAAGAGTGGAATAGTCCCTCTTAGATCCCAAATAGTGTGCCACCAAAAGGTTTTGCCAAAATGACCTTCCTGGAGCTTCTTCTTATCTTTCTTTTTTAAAAAAATGGCAGTGAAGTCGTTTTATCAAGTTTACCAACTTCCATAATAAGATATTCCTGGCATTTTAAGTTTACTGAATGGGGAAATAACTTTGACAGAGGCTGATGGCTGAAATCAAGTGTTGCCGGTCTGATGTCAAACCTGTTGGGAATTTGGACCATTCACTCTGTACCGAGATGACCTTAGTCTCTAGTTGCTCTTGTCTGTCCTACCTTCCTGATTGATAGGAACTGCCTATTTCCTTGCAGATCTGATACAAGGAATTTGGCAAATCCCCGTAAAATGCCGGGAGGACTGAGACCCCGATCTCTCTGGAGATCTGTTAAATCTGAGATTGAGTGGACTCGTTTGTGGTGTCTAGTGTGATGCAAGTGTGATTTGAAGTCCTTATGTAGCCGTCAAGGATGTTTTCGGGGTGCAGAAGTTCTTGGTGGCCCAGTGGCTCCCCACATGACCAGACGTGGGGTCAACTTCAGGGTAACAAGAGGACAGATGCACAAGAACACGGTGTCTTGGGCTTCCTGGCCTTCCTCTTCTGAGGGCCGGCCTTAATTGGGTGGAGATGGGTCTTGTCTGGAGGGGAAGGCCTTTCTGCCATTGGGCTCTTGCCCAGCCCTGGGGTGAGGGCTGGCCGAGGGGGGTCCACACCATTGTGGGAGAGAAGCCTGAGAGCTCCTTGAGGAACATTTGGGGTTTGAATCAGTTGTGTCTTTGAAAAAATTTACCCATTTTGGACTTGTCTGTGGAAGCAATTAGGGAGATCACAGGACCGTTTCTGATTCCTGATTCTGTACAGTGTCTATTCAGAAAAATAGAAAACAGTCAACTGGAACAGGGGATTATTTGAGCACACACAGAGTCCTGTTGTCTCAGAGGCATGCCCTCAGACAATTTGCCTTTTAGTGAAGTTTAAGCCCATGAAAGGAAATAAAAAGTGTTTTATTAGATGGCAAAGAAAGATGGACTGGACTTATGAGACTTTGAGAATTTTAGCTTTTTCTTTGTTAAGGCAAACTTAGGAAGAGAGTCACTCTTTATATAATGCAATTTATTTGTACAATGTGGTAATTATCGTTAATAGTTAAAATCATCTTCAATGGGGTAAAATACCCGTGTGTGTGTGTGTGTGTGTGTGTGTGTGTGTGTGTGTGTTGTGAGCCTTTTGTCCAAAGCCAAATGTTACTACTTCTGGAGATGGGTGTACCTTCAGGATATAACCCGCTAGCAATTATTAAGCACCAACTTTGTACAAGACCGTATGGAAGTTCTTGCTTGCCACCATCATGAGAGGTCAGGCCACATTGTTTTTCCGATGAATATGTGAATTGGTGGCTCACCTAGTTGGTGGTGAGATGGAGATTCGAACCCAAGTCTGACTCCCACATCCGTTCTTCCTCTTCTGCAAAATGCTGACTCATTCACTTTAGGTCTTGCTGGAACCCAGCCTGCATCACTGCAGCTTCCAGAATGTTTACATCCATCATGTCTTTTTAAGTGCTGAATTTTGTTTCCTGAAAGCACACAAGGAAGAGCAAGGCATCCATGAATGTAGCAAATAATGTGTTGTGTGAGCAGATGGTGCCAGTCAACGGGGAGGGGAAGGACTTACTAAATGCTGAGTGACAGAGTATTGGTCCTCCTGACCCTGGTATGGAAACATTTCAAATTGTCAGTCAGTGAGGAAAATCACTCTTAGCCTGAATTCCCACATAGGCTGGTGGGATTACTTCCTAGGATCTGTTGGATTGCTGGATTCATTGAAGGGAGAACCGGAAGAAGCTGCCAGAAATTTGTGGTGTTTCTGAGGGAAACCCTCCCTATGGCCCACCTTTTCCCAGTCCGGTTTGTTTGTTTGTTTGTTTTTAATTTATTATTATTTTTTTAATGTTTATTTTTGAAGGAGAAAGAGACAGAGTGTGAGTGGGGGAAGGGCAGAGAGAGGGAGACATAGAATCCGAAGCAGGTGCCAGGCTCTGAGCTGTCAGCACAGAGCCCGGTGCGGGGCTCGAACCCACGGACCACGAGATCATGACCTGTGCGGAAGTCGGACACTTAACCGACTGAGCTACCCAGGCGTACCTCCAAGTCTGGTTTTAGATCCATTACAACCCACTGGGCAAACTCCGCCTGGATTCCAGAAGACCGGGCCCCTCCCTTGTTTAAAGACCATTAGAGGATGTCTTCAGTTTATGTTGGGTTACGTTTTCCTCAGACCAAACCAAGTAACTCCCAGCTCATTCCCCTCCAGTTGTTCAGGGCTTTCCAGGAGCTTATGGGTTGTGGCTATCTAGACCAGAGGGGACTCATCTTCTCCTACTATCTCTTTAAAATGCCTTAATCCAGTGGTTCTCACACTTTGGAGGGGATTTGAGTCACCTAGAGAACTGATAAAGGAAGAGGCCCAAGCTGGTTGAAGTAGAATAGGGCTGGGCTTTTGTATTTTTTACCAAGTTCCCCAGATGGCTCTGATATCTGCCAAAGTGTGAGAACCACTTCCGTGTGCTTTCTTGCCATTTTATTTGTTTCTTGGCTTGTATGTTCTCTTCCATTCTTTCAGGCTGTCCAGATGAAATTCAGTTCTCATGCCTAGACCTTGTCCCCACCCTCATCCTTTCTGCCTATCACACTGCTTACAATCCGGCTACCCAGTGCTCAGCAAGCTCGGGCACTGTGCTAGGTGTGAGTTGTAGACTCCCCACCCCCATGGGGCTTCCAGCCAGTCAAGGAGACACGTATAATCATGAGCCCCAAGAGGTCAGGCTGGGGGTTGAGCAGACCCACAGAGGACGGCTCTTGCCACGCTGGGAAGCAGAGTTAGGCGAAGGTGTCCTGGTGGAAGAATGAGCAGGAATTGGGAATTCCCAGTCAGTTGGGAAAAGGAGGGAGCAAGATAACTCTCGCTTTCTAGGTAGTAGGACCAGCAGGAGGCAAGGTAGGAGATGGCGGCACAGCTTTTTACAAGAATTTGAGGTATGTCGATAATGTGGAGAAGTGTACATGAAATGTGAGTTCTGCTTTTATGACTCACGGTTTCCTTACCGAAGGCATTGATTACATCTGTTGTTGAAAAAAAGGCGTGTATGTTGAAGAGCTCAGGAGAAAATAGAATAGAGAGGTAGAATGTACGAATTTGATATCTTCCCTGAACTAAATGGTTCCACCTAAGGAAACAAAGAAGAAAATCCACTGTTTATTTCTCTGTCTCCTTTGCTAATCTTTAAGCAATGTGAGACCAGGGAGCTTCTGTCTCTGTGTCCCTAGAATGTTAATGGGGCCTGGCATATAGAATGCAGTCAGTGAACATGGGGTGAACGAATGAGTTTCAGATCCAGCTACTTTGACAAATCACCTTACCTCTCTGGGCCCATTTCCTTAACTCAAAATGGAGGCAGATTGGTATAGATAATCTCTAAGATTTTATCCTATCTTACGAGTGACCACATATATCCCAATTGCTTGCTCTTGAGGCCCTGAAGTTCACACACATCTGTTTGGCTTTACCTGTTCACGCTCAGGCCAGCTCTGTGTCCTGTCCTGGAGAACCAGTTAAAACCCACAATCAGCCAGCACTGAGTGAGTATGTATCAGGGAAGACTATATACTAGGCATGAGAGGATGTGAAGTGTGTGTTCCCCGCCCCCCCCCTTACCTTAAGAGAGAGTTTATCATCTAGCTAGAGAGATAAGGTAAACACATAGAAAAATAAGTTGCCTTAAGCTGAGAGAGGGTCAGAATGCAAATGTACAGGGTAACCAGAAGAGCTACTCTGAGAAGCAGCTCTGTGGCCAGTGTGTGTGTGTGTGTGTGTGTGTATGTGTGTGTGTGTTTTATATTTAAGATTTTTTATTGTTAAATAATCTCTACACCCAACATGGGGCTTGAACTCACAACCTCGAGATCAAGAGTCTCATGCTCTACTGACTGAGCCAGCCAGGCGCCCCTGTGGCCAATGTGTTTTGGCCTCCAGTCACCATTCTCTGTCACCAATGGGCCCATATTGCAAGTTATTTTCTCCCTTGAATACCCTGTATTCATTCAGAGACATTTTGTTCCTTCCTATGTCATATCAGCCAAAGACTTCCAATTGGAAATTCAGACTAGCATCGAGAGATCCTGTGTTCTTCACACTGAGCTGATTGAAGTCTAGCCAAAGACAAAGAAACAAGCAAAGAAACAATGGCAATTATGATAGAGTTATCCTCTCTTGAACATTTGTCTTGTGCCAGCCATTATTTCATTGAATTCTCCTAAGTGTTCGAGGAGGGAACTGTTGTAAATCCCTATTTTCAGATGAGAAGATGAAACTTTAGCTTCATGTTCAAGGTAGTAATTGTTGGAGCTGGGACACAGAACCAGACCCAGACCACAGGCTCATGTTCTGTCCTGCTGTAAGCCTATGCCTGCGGCTCTGTCCAGGGTAAATACATGATTTAGGACAGTGGTCGGCAAACTACGGTCTCGTGGGCCAGATCCACCTACCACTTAGTTTTGGGTGGCCTGTGAGCTAAGAGTAGGTTTTACATTTTTAAATGGTTGAAAAAAAATTCAAGAGAAGAATAATATTTTATGACAGGTGAAAATTATATGAAACACAAATTTAATGCTTATAAATAAAGTTTGATTGGAACACAGCCATGGTCATTAGGTAACGCGTTGTCTGTGGCTGATTTGTTAATGCTATAGTAGTATGACCTGCAAAGCCTAAAATATATACTGTCTGGCCTTTTACAAAACGGCCTTTCACCGACATCTGATTTAGGGCATCCATTAGACTTTATGAGTTGTCGAAAATCACCTGTCACTTCCCATCTCTGTCTTTACAAGTCATGGACAGGCTCTGCTGGGCCAGCTCTCCCATAATCCAGTATTTTATGACTCAGAGTTCTCTTTTCATTGCTTGGATGTCAGATACAAGTGTCTACTTTGTGGCATCACTGACTTAATAATACCTGCCCCAGGTAATTTGCCAAGGTGGCATTTTATCAAAGATCAGTTTCTTGGAGAGGTTGAAGGTATGGCTTTGCCTTGAAACCTTTTTTGGGGGTTGGTGATGGTTGTATTTAGCTTATTGTTAAAAGCTGACTGGAGAGGGGCACCTGGGCGGCTCAGTCGCTTGAGCGTCTGACCTTGGCTCAGGTCATGATCTCGCAATTCATGAGTTGAAGCCCTACATTGGGCTCCTTGCTGTCCGCACAGAGCCTGCTTCAGAAACTTTGCCCCTTCCCCCTTCCACCCCTCCCCTGCTTGCATTCTCTCTCAAAAATAAATACAAACATTTAAAATAAAAAAGCTGATTGGAGGGGCGCCTGGGTGGCTCAGTCAGTTGAGCGACTGACTTCGGCTCAGGTCGTGATCTCACATACAGCTCGTGAGTTCGAATCCCACAGTGGGCTCTGTGCTGACAGCTTGGAGCCTGGAACCTGCTTCAGATTCTGTGTCTCCCTCTCTCTCCGCCCCTACCCCACTCACATTCTGTCTCTGTCTCTCTCAAAAATAAATAAACATTAAAAAAAATTAAAGAGAAAAAAGCTGATTGGGGAACAAAAAAACCATTGAAGTTTCCTGTGTTGTCTGGCTGTTTCAGTGATGTACTTTTTAATTAGAAGGGAATACTGTAGGCAGAAAAATCTGTGTAAGAACTGATCTGTCACCACCACCTGTGAACTTTGAGGCCACCTTGAGACTGTTCTGGCACATGGGGAGAAGTAGGGCCTGAGTCCTGTGCCATCCACTAAACTGGGCCGACTCCACCCACAGTGTAGGGGAGTGGGGCTGATTGTGGGTTTGCAGAGAGCAAACCTGTGGCCTCAGTGCAGCTTTGGCTGGGGTGGGCAGGAGGGACCAAGAAGGCAGCCAGTCCGAGAATTGTAGCTCAAGTTCCTCTCATCACACGACAGAATCCAAGATGCCGGCTGGCCCGTCTCTGCTGTTCTTGCTTCGGTGTTAAGCAGAAATACCTTCTGGTTCTGCTTTTTCTGTGCAAGCCAGCTTACCCCTCCCTGTGTGTCACCTCTCGGGCCCTCTGATCCCAGCTCCTGGGAGTGGTAGTAATTGGAATGATAGCTCACATCGCCTGTGCCCTCACTGTAGGTGAAGTATTTGCTGTGGATTATGTCACTTCAAATTGGCCATGGTAAACAGCAAATACTGTTTGTACCATTTACTTTTTCATTTTTCATTTTGTAATTAATTAATTCAATTAATTTTTTTGTTAGAGAGAGAGAGAGAGAATGTGAGCCAGGGAGAGGGGTAGAAGGAGAGGGTTTTTGTTTTTGTTTTTTTTTTTTTTTTTTAGGGGAGGAAGGGAGAGAGAGAGAAAGAGAGAGAGAGAGAACCCCAACCAGGCTCCACACTTAGTGTCAAGCCTGACGTGGGGTTCTATCCCACGACCCTGGGATCATGACCTTGAAATCAAGAGTCGGACGTTCAACCGACTCAACCTGAGCCGCCCAGGTGCCCCACCATTTACTTTTTTATTTGCGAAACTTATCAGACATACACAAATGAACTCCCATATACCCATGGCTCAGGTTCACTACTTATCAGTAGTTCACCCCACCCTTGCTTCTGGTGGGTGTGGTTATTATTGTCACCAAAAGGGGGCGAGTGTCTCCCTCAGGTTCACGCAGTCAGTAGGGTTGGACTCCAGAAGCACGTTCACTGTGCTCTCCCACCTCTCAAGGACTGACGTTTGTTGCTGTGTATAGAGGACCTACTAAGTGCCCTTCATTCTCCACATGAAACCTACAGAGTAGCTGGTGACTTACAGGTGAAAGAATTCAAGGAGTGTGGCCTTAAGGCTCCTTGGCTAAGATGTGGTGGTTGCCAGGCTTCACATCCGAACCTGATGCCATGTCCTGTTGATTTTTGACCACACCCAGTTCTCTCTCCCCCTCAATGCCACCATGCGGTGGGGGGATCAGTGGGGTGGTGGTTTGGCTCGTGGAAACCTCTGTTTGCAAAGCCTTGGAAGAACACAGAGTTACTTCAGTATGGTTCTGAGAGGGCGTGAAAAGCATCTGGGTCTGTGGAAATCACCACTGGCCCTTGTGGCTTTTTGGCCAGAGGGAATAGGTCGTGAAAGACCCCTTAGCTTTTCGTGGTCAGCTGACGGCAAGGCTTGTGAAGGTGGAAGCTGGAACCTGGTGTCCTGATGTTTGGTCCTCTTCTAGGAGGAAGTGGGAGGGATGTGGGAGGCTGGGGAGTCAGGAAGGCGTAGATTATAGATACATCCAGCTGGGTGGGGTGAGGAAGGAAGGATTCCGTGAGGAACTAGCCTGACCATCGCAAGCTCTTGGTGAGTGGTGGCTATTAGCTATTTTTGTCTACACCCTGAGGTGGATGGGCAGTGCAGGGAGGAATTGGTGGGAGTTTTGGAGTGGTTTTATTATTCAGATGTAAAAGTAGGAAATTAAAGTCTTTAATGAAGGATCAGAACTCTCCACCCTGGTTTTTGCGCCTTTTTGGAGGTGGTGGTGGCATTGGGAGGTAGGTTGAGCTGGGGTGAGCAGAGAATTTAGGGGCAGGCAAACTGGTGCATTTTACATTCACAACGTGTACATAATTCACATCTTGCATTGGCCAGAGATCTCTTCCTGAGAGAGAAACTTACAAAGTAAACAGTTCTTTAATAATTGCAGCCCATGAATTTTGCAAGATGCTCTTCGATCAATAGTTAGAAACTCACATGTTTTCAGGGGTAGTTGGGAAGGTAAATAAATGGAATGGGCTGAATAATGAAAAATCACACTGCTTCTTGATCTTTCATACGCTCACGTTTGATAGAAAAAAGCCACAGATTGGGTACCGTGTTGCTTGGCAACTAGTATTTGCCCTCAGCATTGAGGTGATGCTGGTTGGGAGTGTGGTGAACTCGTAGGACTTAACCCACCAAAAGGGGAAGCTGACACTCCGATCCAGTTAATTGCTTCAATGTGACCGGGGAAGAAAGCCAGATCTTATTATTATTATTATTTTTTAGAAGCTAAACATTAGGATTTAAAAAATGCTAGGACTCCTAATTTTCACACTTTGTACCTTCTATATATACAATTTTTATTTGTCGGTTATCTATCAATAAAGTTGGAAAGCCCAATGGGGAAAAATAGAGCCGTGTTCTAAGGGACATAAATTAAACAAAACAAAACAGAACACTGTGGATTGAGTAAAACACGTCAGCGGGCTGGATTTGGACAATGACGCTTCCATTTAGGCCCTTCAGATGTATCATACAACGTGGAGAAGGGGTTCAGATAGGGGTTTGGAGCTTGCACTCTCACCTTCCCTTGAGATGAGGGGATGAACCCTTGCAAGGAGTCTGCAGATTTGTGCTTTAGCCTCTGTGCTGGGTGATCTGAGTCCAGTTGCTGAACCATTCTGGGACTTACTTTCTCCCTTCATAAAGTCAAAGTTTGAAAACTAGTGTTTTCAAACCGTGTTCCTTGAGTTCCATCAGGGGGTTCCGTAAGTGTTTCATTAAAATAAGATACCTTGGACTTTAAAATAAATACATAACAAAACATTGCTTCCATCCAAGTGTACATATATGTACATATACATGTGTATATTTAGATATGTGTGAAATGTGAGACTTTATACATGTAGTTCTTCAGAAGATTCCTCTCGAAATAATAGTTCTGCTGCTAAAAATACCCATGGAAACTTCTGGCCTGGGATTTCCTCAGCTCTGCATCTCAAAGTTCACATAGCCTCACCAAAATAGCCCCTCTGGTTACTTTGTGTTCTGTGCAATTAGAAGAGTTCATCATGCCTCCAGCTGTCCCAGGAGGGAAGAGATGAGCCAGCTGGTCTATGCAAGCTGGTTGGTGCCCACCCCTTCCATCGGCACCGCACCTGGCTTTTCTGGGACACAGGGTTCTGGATTTTGCTGACCCTTCTCTGCAATCCCTTTCGATGACAGCATCAAGTTCAGAGAGTCACCTATTTGCAAAGGAGGCAGAGTAAGCCAGCTCCTTCTCGCCTTTGCCACGCTGCCTGTCCCTTGCCTTTTGGACTCTAGGGTGGAAACGGATGCCCAGCATGCATGCCACCTCCCAACGCCACACTTGTCTTCTGAGGAGTTTCCCATAAAGATGTTTACTGCCTGGCTTCTGGGTTCAGAGGGACAGCCCATTCCATCTACCATTTTCATGATCAACGATGTACCTTTCAGGGGCCAGTTTTATAGTGCGCTGTTGGGGGTGATTTTCACCAGGGAGATAAATGAGAGTTAGGAAGAATGATGGCCTTTCAGAATTGAGATCCCTGCATGCACCAAATCCCATAAAATGCTGTTTGATTTAAAAAATTGCTTGAAGCAGTTCACATTTTAGTTAATTACGTCAGTGGGTAAAAATAACTATTGTCATATGGTGCGTGGGCTTGGTTTTAGAAGGATAAAGAGTCTATTGTTACCCATTGTGTTATTCAGCCACTTATTATCCATCCCTAAAAACCAAACGTGTATAATGGAAAACCTGAAGATTTGTCACTTGCTAAAATCCAGGCTGCTCTGTGAATTCGCCCTCAGACTCTGCTCTTTTCGAGAGCAGTGCAGAAGCCTTCTTAATGGAGTCCGTTTAAATGCGTTGCTAGAACCTGTCCCCAACACCCTTGGCAGGCAGGGGTTCGTGGCCGGCAGCCCTGGAGTCACTTGGGTTCCGTAGTCTCAGTGGAGACTTGCTCAGGGACAAGCCAACTGAGTGCTCCTGGGAGGGGTTAAGGTATAGAACTTCCAAGTCAGATAGACCTGGGCTAGAATCTTAGGTTTACTAGCTGTTAAGATGCTGGATTAGGACCTTCAGTTTTCCGGGGCTTAGTTTCTCCGTCTGGAAAATGGGGATGAACACCGTTACTGCCTCCTGGGATTGCTGTAAGGCTAGTTGAGAGCTCAATCGGTATCGTAACAAGTAGAGTCAACCAGCATTAAGTACCTGCAGGGAGTCCCTCTTTAGGTGGTGTTTCTACCACTCTTCCCTGACACATCGCCCTCAAGCCCCTTCAGACCCAAGTTCACAGTGTCCTTGGGCACCCCCTGCCTGGTTAGTGGGGTGGCTCCACATTGCACTGTCACGTGCTTTCCTGCCTCTTTTGTTTGGAGAGTCGGACCCGGAACCGCCTTAAGTGCCCTCGGTATCTTGTTGCGGTGCAGGGTCTGGGGCAGGGTGGGTTGGGGGTGGGGGGAAGGCCTGGGCGGCAAGGACTGAAAGGGGCTCAGAATCTGGAAGCAGCTGGGGGCTGGAGCTTTCCTGAAGGTCATCAAGGGAGAAGGTCATCAAGGGAGCTGACAGGTGGCAGCTTCAGGGGTTAGGTGAGGTGGAAGACAGCTCTTAGGCTGGGAATCCAGAATCCTTGTTTTGTTTGAGCCTCAGGGAGATCTCAGATGTGGGATCTGTGTTATGTATATCCTTCCACTATTTAAAAGTGATGAACTGGATGGTTTGGTGAGACCCTTACGACCACCCCCACCCCCCACCCCCCCACTCCCCACTCATGACTGTTGGGGGCAGTTGAACCTAAACCTCTTGGTCACCATGCTGGGCTGTGCTTACCATAGTCACAGGCTCTCAGAGGTGAGGGGACGTGAGCCCTGTGGTGTGGATCCTTTGTGCAGCCCTGCAGACCCTTGCCTGCTCATCTCCACCTTCCCTGCCACTGGGAGGAGGAGGCTGACCTCCATGGGCTATGTCAGTGGATGCCCTTGATTTCTCCCAGATAGAGATGGGGGAGGAGCAGTCCCTCAATCCTTTTCCTTTCTTTCCCCATTGCTGCTGCCTTAGGATTCTTGCCCGTCCCTTATTGGCTCCACTTACCCCACCCCCACTCTTGTAAAGAGACTCTTAAACTGTCTTCAGGACCCCCCACCCCCACCCCGGTTGAGTGTGCCCATTTGTCCCTTTCAGGATCCCGGTGAATATTAGCATGTTTTAGAAAGAATAATGTAGTGGTTGTATTTATTTTTCACCGTGCGTTGTAGGGAGAGGTTAGAGGAGGGGCAGCCAGGGGTGTGGATGAAGAAATAGGGCCTGGCTGTCACCTCTGGTGTTCATCACAAAGGGCCTTGATTTAGGTGTTGGCCTTTTATCCTCCAAATGAGGGATTATGGGTAGAGTCACAGTGACGCTCTGACAGGATTGAAGGGAAAATATACTGCAACAGATATTACCCGCTTCTGGTACTTTTAAATTTTTTGAAAGTGTATACTGAGCACTTCAAAAAATAAATACGGCCTGAGTTTTTCTGAGCCCTAGGAGGAGGCTGCTTCGGTTAAGAGGATTTGGTTTATGGTGGCCACAGCATGGAAGGGGGGAAGTCAAGGTGCTTTGGGCGAGGAAGCATCTTTAGGACCTGGCTACTGAGTGTACCGGTGGAGGGCGAAGGGAGGGAGGGGTCAGGTTATTCTGGTTATAGCCTGGGAGACAGGTTTAATGGGGCATTTACAGGGAGACTTGGAGAGAAGAGAATCCATATGTGTGTGCTTTGCTGTGAATGTAGGAGTAAAATTTATATGTAGAGGAGCTGGGGAGAATTTCAAAGTTTTAGGTAAATGCAGCTAATGACATCCTGTGATTTAGGTGTTGAGTAGAAAGAATCCACTGTTCAGAGTGGACCACTGATGTAATGGCTGCAGCTTTGGCTGCGTTGTGTTGGCATTGAGGGCAATATTAATAGTTTGGTTTTCCGGGGGTCCTGGAAGAGGATCCTTCTGCCTGGAACTATAGTTTCAGGACCGGTGGTAGTTTCCAAAGAGAACGAGAACTTTGTTTGGCTCATCACATCGGCATAACCAAAGTGAAACAGGAACACATTCGGGGAGGGGAGTGATGAATAAGGCTGGAAGGCTCAACAGCTGGGGTCTGCTTCTCGGAAAAGAGTCTGGAGGTGACTCTGCTATTCAGTGTAGGATGGTCAGTTAATACCAGCCATCTGGTTGACTAGTAGGTTTCTACTGAGCCTGGGGAGTCGAGGTCAGCAGACTTTGAAGTCTGTGGCAGAATTGAAGATAGTATCATACTCTTTTTTTTTTTTTTTGTATGTCCGTATGTCTTCCTCTTAAATCAGTGAGCCTAATCTCTCATCTCAGTGATTGCTTCATTTGCCCAGCCATGGGGGCCTGCAGAAGTCTTGGGTCATCTGTATGGGGGATTTTGCAGAGGAGTAGTGAGAAAGGAGGGTGAGCTATGAGTACTCCATCTGTGTCTGCATCCCAGGAGAGAAGGGGTTGGGGAAGCTTAGTGAAAGTGGTTGAGGTTGAGGTAGAAATCAAGACCTGCGTTCTGGTTTTGGTGCTTCCTCACTGGCTATGTGTCCTTGAGTAAGCCGCTTTCTACCTCTGGGCCTCAGTGCCTACCTCTGTAACTGAGCTGTTGCTCATTCATTTAAATGCTTCGCAGATAGGAGTTTCAGATTGCCCGTTGGTTTTGTCAGTAGGATCTGAGCCTTGGTGTTGTCATCTGTAAAATGGGGATGAAAGTACCTTGCAGAGTTGCTCTGAAGATTTAAAGATGATGGTGATAGCAATAGCTGTTAAAGACATCACCTACTTTCATCCTTACCACAACAAGGCAGGCATGATTATCATCCCTGTTTACAGATGTAGCCCCGGAGGGACAGAGAGGTTAAGGTCCCTGCCCAAAGTCACAGAACCAGTAAATGGTGAAACTGAATGATTCCCCCCCCCCCCCCCCCGGGCAATCTGATTCCAGATCCTAAGCTTTTAACTGTGATTCCGTGACTCTGCTCAGACAAGGGATGTAGAAAGCACACCTCAGTGCCTGGCACACAGTAGGTGTCCAGGAAACTCGAGTTCCTTCCTTTTTATCCTCAGAATGCGAAAGTGGAGGTTGCCCAGAGCGCCTTCGGTCAGGCAGTTTTGCCCAGCTCAGCTTTCTAATTTCCAGTTCATGGTGCTTTCTCCCTTTTCTTCTTTTCTTTTCTTTTCTTTTTTTTTCTTTTCTTTTCTCTTTTCCTTTTTCTTCTCATTTTTCATTTCATTTCATTTCATTTCATTTCATTTCATTTCTTTTTTTTTTGAGAGAGAGAGGGAGAGAGAAAGAATCTTAAGCAGGCTCCACGCTTAGCGGGAACCCCGACTCGGGGCTCAGTCCTACAACCCTGAGATCATGACCTGAGCAGAAATCAAGAATCAGATGCTCAACTGACTGAGCCACCCAGGTGCCCCCTTTTCTCCCTTTTCTAATTTTCCAAATCTTCTTTCCAAAACCTCCCTATTTATTACTGTCCTCTTCTCCCCCACCTCCCGCCTCTTCCTTCAGGAAGCTTTCTTTCCCTTCTTCCTTCTAGTGGCTGAACTTGATCATACAAAGTTACCTTCCTACTATCTTAAAAAAAAATTGAGATGAAATTCACGTAACATAAAATTAACCATTTAGAAGAGTATAGTTCAGGGGCACTTAGTACATTCAGCGTGTTGTGCAACCACCACCTTTATGTAGTTCCAAACATTTTTATTACCTGAAAGGTGACCCTGTACCCGTTAGCAGTCATGCTTCCTTTTCCCTCTTGCTAGCCCCTGGCGACTACTGGTCTTCTCACAGCCTGTTTCTATGGATTTCCCTTTTCTGGACATTTCCTGTAAGTGAAATCAACATATGGGCCTCTGTGTCTGGCTTCATTTCATGTAGCATAATGTTTCTGAGGTTTGTCCACGTTGTAGCATGTACCAGAATTTCACTCCTTTTTATGGCTGAGTGGTATTCCCTTGTATGGCTGTACAGCACGTGGCTTATCCATTCATCTGTCAATGGACATTAGGTTGTCCTCCACCTTGGCTATTGTGAATAGTGCTGCTGTGACACCCACTCCTTTTTATGGAAGCTCTACTCCCTCATTCAGCTTGGGTTCAGGGGCTGTGACTTCTGGCATCCCCTGAGTCCTAGCCACAGGGCAGGCTCACTCATAACCCTCTTATGGATGGGTCTGCTGAAGCTAGGGGGGAGACGCCTGGGAGCCTCAGATGAGAAGGGGACAAACATTGGAGTCTGATGTGCCGCTGGCACCAGGCAGCCTGTGCACGCTAAATCTAGCTCAGTTTCTGCCCCTGGGGGAGGTAGGGAGGAGAAGAGAGTTTTATCTCCAGCCTCAAGCACCTGTTTTCATCTCTCCTTCCTGTGCCTGGGGCAAGTGACACCAGCCGGGAAACTCAGTTGTGTGACCTCGGGTTGTGTACTCTGAGCCCTTGTGTCCCCATCTGTAAAGTGGGGAGTATAATTTCTATTTTATAGGGTTGTTTTGGGAGATTCAGTAAAATGGAAAGCTTCCTTCTTTTTCTATCAGGATTTGGGGTTGCTGGGTTAGGGAGCAGATGTGGAAGGGCATTTGAATACAGGATGATTTCTGTGGATGCCTTCTTGATTAGTAATCACTAGAGTTCTTCTGGATCCTCTTAGAAAGGGAAGGAGCAGAGGTTACTCTCATCGTGTTTAGCTGGTACTGCTGGGAAGTTGTCCCCAGCTTCCTCTTTTCTGCAGTTAACTTTCATGGTTGGTGTGTGAACCTATTTCACCTCCTGGTACAAGTAGGCTTGGAGCTAATTTTAGAAAGATGAGTTTTCTGTTGATTGTATTGTTTTATTTTATTTTATTTTATTTTACTTTATTTTATTTTATTTTATTTTATTTTATTTTATTTTATTTTATTTGAGAGAGAGCGAGTGAACATGAGCAGGGGAGAGGGGTAGAGGGAGAGAGAGAATCTTAAGCAGGCTCCATGTTCAGTGTGGAGCCCAATCTCACAATGGTGAGATCACGACCTGAGCCAAGGTCAAGAGTCAGACGCTTAACTGACTGAGCCACCCAGGCGCCCGGATTGTATTCTTTTAAAAAGTAATTACAAAGTTTCTCCCATGCCAGGTGTCTTGTGGGGGTGTTGTTTGCAAGGGTCTTTTTCTCCTGTGATCAGTGCAAAAGTTTAGGGGTCCGGCAGACCGGGGCTTACATCCTGGTTTTACTTCTCCCTGACCAGCTCTGTGACCCTGGACGACAGATCATTGGCCTTTCAATTTCTTCATCTGTAAAAATGAGGGTTCATGCGAAAACTAGCTACCTTTGTTGTTATTGTGCCAACCAGTGTTCTTTTGGTTTTAAATATTAGACAACCCCAAATGAAAGGGGGGTTGCATCTCCCTAGGCAAGAAGGCTCGCGGTAGGACAAGCGTACGATGGGTTGATTTAGTAGCACGAGGATCCAGGTGTTTGCCCCTTTCTCCTCATCAGCCATCCTCAGGAGGTAGGCGATTTCTCCCCTCCTTGTCACACCGAGGCTGTAGCAGCTCCAGGCATCACGGGCAGATCCGATGAAGTGCGGCAAACTAGGACGGCATTTTCTTCCATGTAATTCCTTCTTCTTAGTGAGCAAGCTTTTCCCTCGGAAGCCCCCTAATCGACTTCTCTTGTGTCCCTTTGTCTCATGTTTTAGTCTGGGCTTTTTAGGTCCCCCGGGTCCTGAGGAAAGGATTGAAGTGTTGACGCTTTATTTAGGAAGTCAGGCCCAGTGAGGTCAAGATGAAGGAAAAGAAGGGGGAGTGAGGCCAGGGAAGATGGAAGCCGTGTGATCGTTTCACACTGAGCCGCGAAGAGACACGGCTGGTGTGTTTGTGCGGCACATTGAGGGGGGCTGCCGGGAGAAACTGTACCCCGATTTGTCAGGAACACTCTTCACTTCGCTTGCTGGAGTTTTTGGAGGGTAGAAGGAAGAAAGGTTTTGACATTGATAGCTTTTGAATTTGATATTTAAACCTTCCCTAAGTCCTGGTTTATTTCTCACCAGTTGCTTTACATCAGGAGGCAGGGTGGCTGGTGGTTAAGGACATGGCCCATGAGTCAGACTGCCTGGGTTCAAATCCAGACGCTGCAGCTCACTGGCCCACGAGGGACCTGCTCCTACATTTAGGGTTATTGAGAGGATTGAGTGAGTTAATGTCTGAAAGCACCTGAACAGTGCCTGACAAGTCAGGCTCTGTGCATATTGATGGTGACCCTTGCCCTTTCACCTCTAGAACTCAGAGCTGTTTGTCCCATGTAATGATCATCAGCCAGTCAACGTTTACTGAGTCTAGGGCTGTATAGGACACAGATCGAAAGGCACAGACACTCTTTGCCTTCTGTGTACGCCCTCCTCTGACTTTGGCCTTCCGTGTACACCGTCCTCTGACTTTCTTCTGCGAGTGGTACCTACCTTAGGGGCACCTTCCGTCTGTCCTGTCATTTGATTCAACGGTCTCTCTCAGCCGTGAGCCCCGCAGGGCACAGAGGCTGTCTGTCTGTCTGTCTGTCTGTCTTAGCTCTGGGGCTTTACACTGCACTTGGCACATGCAGGCGCTTGAGAATTGCTTAGTCAATGACCTGTCAGTACTTTCTACTCTACCTTGAAGGACTTATTTACAGACATGTCTTATTCCCCTTGCTTTCCTAAAAGCAGTTAGAGACCAGGCCCCGATCGTCAATGTTTGTGGGCGCTGTTTGGGTGGATGGTTGACTGTATGAATCCCAGTTCAGGATACAACACGTAGAGGCATATATGAAGATATGAAGAGATAATAACACTGCAGAGGGCTGGGACAGGCCATTTTAGGGTCTTGAGGTCAGGTAGTTTATGTTTTCCAACTGCTGGGTGGAAAAAAAGAAAAAAAAAGAAAAGAAAAGCTTGCTGCCTGTGCTAACTTGCTTAGCAACCTGCTCCTCATCTTTCTGTCTCCTGTGGTCCATCCAGGGACTAGTGGATTGATGCCTGGCATGGATGGTCGGCAGGGGCTGGAGGCAGGAAGATGAGCTGAAAGAGTGTAGGCCTGAGACGAAGAGGGGCTTGAGGGGGTAGGGTGGGGGTGGAAATGGAAAGCATGGGGGGGCGGTGGGTGGGTGGGTAGGAAAGGAGAAGCAACAGGGTGTGGGCCCTGAATTTCGTGGGGTGTGAAGAATGAGGAGGAAGACTCCGCTTCCTTTGGGGATTGGTGCCTGGGCCCCTGGAAGATAGGGTGGCGAGCAGATCTTTTTTTCCATCTGCCTAATCCGTGAGATGAAAGTGAATGTTGTCTTTGCCTTCTCCATTTGGTAAGCCCGAAGGATATTTCCTTTGGGTTGGGTTGAGTGCTTAGGCTCCTGGCCGTGTCCCACCTTGGCCTTGCTGTAGGACCTTGGGCAAGTGTTTTTCCACCTATAGGCCTTAGGGGATTCCTTCCTTTCCAAAACAAGAGGCTCATTCTTTCCTTTAGTGTCATTTACTGAGTGCCTACTGTATGCACCATTCTAGGCAAGGGCACAGACGAGGTTTCTGTTCTCATGGAGCATACATTTTCGTTGGAGGAGGCTGAAGATAATTGAGGTAAATTGCCAAGGAGGAAACATACTAGTGATGTGATGGAGAGTGAGAGCTGCTAATTTCCGCTGGTTGGTTGGAGAAGGGCTGCCTGATGAGGTGGCGTTTTAGGCCATGACACAGGAAGGTCTGGGGCAGAGTATTTCTGGAGAAAGGAATCAATGTGTAAAGGCTGTAAGAGAGAACCAGCCTCAGGAACAATGAGAAGGGCGTGATGAGATCATGGGGGATATGTAGACTGTGGTTAAGACTTGGGGTTTTATTTAAGTGTGATGGGGAATTGGAGGACATTTTTTCCACTAGAATCCCTTTTGATTATTTTCCTCTTTATGAGGGCCATACGTTTAAAAATCCTGTTAACCAAAAAAGTGTGCTTACTAAACAATAGATGTACAACTTCAAATTATTTTAGGTTTTTAAAGTATGGGGAAATCATTTATGGATCATGATGCAGATCTTTGAGGACCCTCCGGGGATCTAAAGATGGCAGATTGGGACACTCAACTGAATAATCTTGAAGGTTCCTGTTTCAAACATTCATGCTTCCCAAAGCTGCATGCCATGTAATTAAAAAAAAAAAAAAAAAAAAAATTACGCCACCTACCGACAGAAGGAAGAAGGTGGATTTTTGCGCAAGGAAAATCCCAAACCCAGTAGATTTCTTCGGTTGTGCACCTGGCTTTACATTCTGTACGTGCGACCTGAAAATGGCTGTGGGGAAGGGTTGTTATGGTCCTGCTTTCCTTTTTGCTTCCCTAGAGAATCTTGATTGTGCGTCTGTGTCCCTGTGCATCAATTCATGATGCAGTGGCAGGGGAGAGGGCTGACCTGGGAGCTGCCCCAGTATTGGATGTATGTGTGGGGAAGAGCACTGGATGGCTCGGCCTCCATATAACTGAGTTAATCCATTGTTTGTAACTGACCTCTGGTTTCACTGAGTTCCTTTATTCAGTGTCCCCACACCCTAGTCCCTGCCAGTAGGCCTTTTTTAATGTAGTCGTTAACACCCCATCCCTATCATTAAATTCTCAACTGCTTTATTCCTGATTTGCATTTTCCGTGGCTGAATGAATGCACTGACTTCCGTTTTTTTTTTTCTGTTACAGATGGTGTGCGCAGGTGATGGTGAGTAGCACTTCCCGGTCTTCTCTTGTGTTGTTCGTTATCGCCCCCTGCTGGACACAGCATCATTAACAGCAATGTGAAAATCACAGAAAATGCAAATTTGTTCAAACTCTTAGTTTCCAGTTTTATTTTAGAAGTGGGGTGAGTGTGGAAACAGCACGTGAAAGAACGAATTCAATCATTTGCGCAACTTTGACAAAACTTTTCTATTTTCTGTGATTTTTACTTTCCCCAGCCTACATCTGTGGGTGATTTTTTAAAGACTTTGTTGTCACAATGCAGTATGATTTATATTTATTTTATGTGCTGTTTTCCTATACATATTTTTTGGGGCTGATACATTGCTCCATGATTTTTAAAAGTGATATACAGGGTGTATGTAACCTTTGGAAAACCAGACGTAGCCTCCTATATATTTTGCTTCCATGTGGAGGGCTGAGTTCCGGTTGCTAACTAGCGTTGGCCCATTGAAGTTCTCCCTAGTCTAGAGTAAAATGAGAAAACTAAGACTATGATAGTAAGATTTAAGTGATGCTAAACATATTTAGTTGAAAGCACCATATATTCTGGGATTATGTCCTTACTATTTTTTTTTGGTCATTATTTGTTTCTATAAGAAATAAATATAACCGTATTTGGTAGTTAAAAAAATGTACCTTTTAGCATAAATAAAAATTGGTAGCTCTTGTCTGTCCTCAAAATTTGGGGACTTTTTTTTCCCCTGATTGGTAAGATCCCAAAGTTTGTGAACCATAGAGATAAAATAATTAGAATGTTCTTCCAGTGCCACGGCAAGGGGGCAGATCTTGCTGAAACCTTGTAATAAAGGCAATCTCAGTTAATAACAGTGACTCTGCAAAGTCTGTACAAACAATGAGAAGAGCTCCGCAGTTGCTTTTTCTTGCTTGTTAATCCGTTTGGTAAATAAACCGGTAGGTACCTTGTGTAGCCTTGAATCATCGGTGCCAAAGAAGAAAACTTACGTGCGTGGAGAAAAGGGGGCAAAGGGGAGATGAGAGAACTGTGATTCGTTTTAAAAATCATAATGAAAACCTGTTGTACAGCAAGTATATAGTGGGAGGTGCCGTTTTATTAGTTTGTGTGACCGCTGTATCTGACTGCTCAAATCAGTCACAGTTTATCACTGAAAAGTTTCCTGGTGTCTTACTGAGATGGATTTCGGTGGCTGTAGATGTGACTGATACCAGATCACAGCTGAAGCCTAGAACGTTGGAAAGAAAAATGAAATGCAAACTAAAAAGTCTGTGAACCATTGCTCTAAAATGATTAGAATGTTCTCCCAGGGCTTTGAGTAAAATCACATGCTAATGACCAACAGGATGGGATTCTGAACTCAGATTTTTTGAAATGTCCAAATCCAGTGACTTTGGTTACCATATTATAAAAATAAGCCTTTATGTTAAAAATAGTTTATTAGAGCTGCCAATAGAGGAACTCCAGAATGGAAGGCTTTAAGGGACTGATTCTAGGTCACAGAGGTAAGGGACAGAGTGGGCCCGTATGTCTAGTTCTGAATTCAAAGACCAGCTCTTTTCTCCTTATGTTATTCTTTTTTTTTTTTTTTTTTTTTAATAATTTTTTTTAAATTTTTTAATATATGAAATTTACTGTCAAATTGGTTTCCATACAACACCCAGAGCTCATCCCAAAAGGTTCCCTCCTCAATACCCATCACCCACCCTGCCCTCCCTCCCACCCCCCATCAACCCTCAGTTTGTTCTCAGTTTTTAACAGTCTCTTATGCTTTGGCTCTCTCCCACTCTAACCTCTTTTTTTTTTTTTTTTTTTCCCTTCCCCTCCCCCATGGGTTTCTGTTATGTTTCTCAGGATCCACATAAGAGTGAAACCATATGGTATCTGTCTTTCTCTGTATGGCTTATTTCACTTAGCATCACACTCTCCAGTTCCATCCATGTTGCTACAAAAGGCCATATTTCATTTTTTCTCATTGCCACATAGTATTCCATTGTGTATATAAACCACAATTTCTTTATCCACTCATCAGTTGATGGACATTTAGGCTCTTTCCATAATTTGGCTATTGGTGAGAGTGCCGCTATAAACATTGGGGTACAGGTGCCCCTATGCATCAGTACTCCTGTATCCCTTGGATAAATTCCTAGCAGTGCTATTGCTGGGTCATAGGGTAGGTCTATTTTTAATTTTCTGAGGAACCTCCACACTGCTTTCCAGAGCGGCTGCACCAATTTGCATTCCCACCAACAGTGCAAGAGGGTTCCTGTTTCTCCAACTCCTTATGTTATTCTGTCTCATGCTATCTTTGTGCCCCAAAATGGCGGAGCTTCCTCCTAGTATCAGGGTTTGGCAAGAAAGTTATCTTCTGCACCATGTAAAACCTCTCCACACACAGTGTTTTCTAAGAATGGCGAGAGACTCATTTAGCTTCTTAACGTCTTTTTTTGTATCAGCTCCTGTATAGATTTAATCTGTATTCAAGTGACAGCCAACATTGCCAATCTCTGTCATTTTGGTCTCTGTTTTTCAGCCTTCTGTTTCACTAACACACACGCATGCATGTATATATATATACATATATGTATCTACAGTTAGTTTGTGGGAAGAAAGTCCAGGAGGAGAAATAGAGGGAAATGAAATTCTGTGATTGCACAATTCACTTCTGAAAAGTAGAGATGCAGAGCAGTCCTGACTCTTATATTTCTTTTTTAAATATAATTTTTTCTTTCCTCTTTTGGGAAACCATATTAAAATAGAATCCTTGTTTGTGTCTGACATTGAAGCTGTGTCCATCAGTCCAACCAGTGTGGCCCCAGCATGGACAAACACGGACTCAGCTGCTTCTATGTACACGCACACAGAAGGTGAAGGTCAAGCTGGGGATAACACCACAGGCTTTAGCCCAACAGCTTCATACACATCCTTCACCACTTCAGAAACAGTCAGTAAGACTTGGGCAGATTCCACGGTCGCAAATGATGTGACAGGTAAGATGAACTCCCAGGAATGATCGTGAGACGTTCCTTTTCACCCTGTATCCTAGAGCCTTGTCCATTCACGTTGCCTGTGGGGGAGAGATTGGTTTTCGTTAATGGTGGAAGGGGAGGAGAAAAGATGCCATATTGGTTCAAGCCCAGGAGTTCAGGTGATACCTGAATCATTACGTGATCAATGCGGATCATTCGGTATTCAGGTCTTGGGTGCTTTGGGAGGTTTTAAGTAGGTCCACTTTTAAAAATCTTTTGCTATTATTGGCTAGTATTTGCTTTTCTGCTAAGACTTGGGAGCAGTGACCCCGTTAGACATGTGTCTTGATGGTGTCCGTAATTAGTAGACTTTTCTTAAGCCCGGCAGGGAAGTTAATGCTGTTTATATTCTCAGGAGTATTTCCCGGGCCTGGAAGTTTGGTGTACTTTATAGAAGAGTGTGTGTTTCAAATGAAATGATAGCCCAGTGACACTCGCTTAGGTTTAGATTTTTATTTAGCTTATGTGTCAGTACCCTGAGGCACGTGTTATAGCTGCAGATTTAGCTCTCTCCCTTTTTTTTTTAAGCAGAAAAGAATCAAAAGTACAAAAAAGAGACAAGAAGCTCTTTTAAGCTGGGAAGAACCAAACATTTAAAAATGAGCTCTTCTTTTGGTTTTCTGATCTGGGAATGTGATCTCTTTGGCTGGTGAGGCCCTGGAAGCCTGATGTCTTGGAGCCCATGGCACCTTCTGTACATGGAACAGGCAAATGAAACCATCAGTTTTCAGCAGGCTTTTTTTTTTTTTTTTTTTTTTTTTTTTTTTTATTCAAGCCAGGAAACTATTTCTTTAAATAAAATCTTGCCCGGAAGCCCCATAAGTAAAAAGAACTGGAGAGAGAGGAGAGAGGACCTATAGGAGCGGGGTGTCATCAGTACCCTCAAAAAACTCTTGTCGCTCCGTAGAGCACAGGTTCAGAGGCAAAAAAAAACCCTACGATAGAGGTTTGCTCTATCGTGAAAGAGAGGGGGACAGGTGGAGAGGGCAGGGAGAAGATGGAAAAGAATGAAGGAGGAAAAAGAAGATAGAATTTAGCAATGGGGATGGGGATGAGATGACACAGGCCAGAGGAGGTGGGAAGGTGGCGGGAAATACCCAGCCTGGTTGCTGAGCCCCTCACTCCACCTGAAAGCCCCCCGGGACAAGGCCTTGCTCATCAGCTACTATTTATTGGTCGTGTACTAAGTGCTTAGTTGTTGTTTTTTAAAATAAAAAAACCCCCATTTTTAAAAATGTTTTTATTCATTTTTGAGAGAGAGACACGGACAGAGTGTGAGCAGGGGAGGGGCAGAGAGAGAGAGAGAGAGGGAGATGACCCTAAAGCAGGCTCCAGGCTCTGAGCTGTCAGCACAGAGCCAGACCTGGGGCTTGAACCCGTGAACCGTGAGATCATGACTTGAGCCAAAGTGAGACACTGAACCGACTCAGCCATCTAGGCACCCCTGCAGTTTGACAATTTTGAAGACAGTTTCGAAGACTCTCAAATCACTGTTGAAGTTAACTGTTGTGGAGCAGAGCAGAGATCCTGAAAATCTTTGGTTACAGGTTTATTCTTTTCTGTATCATTTCCTGCTGTGAAATGATGAACTTGCACAGGACCCTGATATAAAAAAAGTATTTTTAGTGAGTCACATTGGAACATCAGTGACCCCAGTCATTCCCAAGGAAAGGTGACTGCAAATACCTTGTTCCATCAATGCCCATTGTGTGTTTTTTAAAATAGAGCCGAATCAAGTTTCTGATCTTCGTGTTTCCTTCGTGGGTGTGACGCAAGTTGCTATTACCTGGAAGAACGGCAATGACACTGCCACCTGCCGGATGCTCCTTGAAGGCATTGAAAGTTGTAAGGAGTTGCCTCAAGTCTTGGTGGTCAACATATCACACCTGACACCAGGGGTTCGACACAAGGTCACCCTGTGTCTTTCAGAATCAAATGAGGAAGGGAGAGAGTCCTCGGTTACAGATAGTGGCTTAGGTGAGTTACAAAAGTGTGCTTCTCATCTGCCATACTGGTTTTGACTTTCAGTAACTTAATAGTTTTAAGAAATATTGTTCTTGTAGTTGTATAGAGTTTTAGAATTTCTAGAGGGCTTTGCTCCAGACTTTTAGTTTTACCCCACATCTGTATGAGGAAGGAGGGAAATGTTCTCATTTTACAGGTCAGATCATTGGGGTTCAGAATGGTAACAGGGGCTGAAGCTTTCTGAGTCTGGCATCCCGGAAAGGAGCTGGCCCCTTTAGCTCTTTAAACTTTCAGTGCAACAAATACTAGATGCATTAACCCAAGTAGGGCCATCGGATGAACTTGTCACATCTGTTGCGAAAAGCGAAACTTAGCAAGCGGGGCTAGCAGATGTCTTCTGCATTGGCAGTGGAGTAGCCATTTACAGGTTGGAAGCATTTTCAGAGGCAGCCCTGTGAATTGAGAAGAACAAGTGCTTAATCCCCATTTTGCACATCAGGAAATAGTACTACGACGGGGGTGTTAGGATTGTTGACCACAACTGACAGAAACCAGACTTTAAATAGCCTGGGCTAGAAAAGCAACTTGTTGGCTCATGTCTGTTTTCCTGCTGTGGGCAGTAAGGCCCTGAAGCAAGAGATGAGGGGACTCCCGTCTCCTCCGCCTGCCTCCTTCCATATCGGCCTTGACTTCAGAGTGGCTCCTGCCCCAAAGCTCAGGGAGAAATGGCCACCAGCAGGTCCCTCAGTTCACCTCCTATCAGAAGGGGTCTGGCCCAGGGGAGAAATTCCTGGAGTGAGATCAGATTAGCCAGGTTTGAGTCCAGTGGCCGTCCCTAGATGACCACCTTTGGAGCTGGGTGGGAGACGATTTTCTTGAAAGAAGGGGAAGAGCTGAAAGCAGCCGAGTTGGAAAGAGAAGGAGGGTGGTACGTGGGATACAAGTAGAGAGCGAAAGAGCTGCTGAAAATCAGGGTCCTTCTAGGAGGATGTGTCTCTCTGTGGGGGAGGAAGGGAAGAATTTGTGGTGTAGTAACTGTGGGTGCTGCCTGACGTGTCCTCTTATGGGGAAGGTGCTGTGGGCGGACAGGCATGTGCTTCCGTTGCAGTTAATGTATTTGACTTTTGTGATGGAAGTAGATGCCAACGCCACGGAGAGCTTCTCCCAGCAACCCCGGAACCACATGGCCCCCGTGTCTGGATACCAGCTCAAACGTGTGGACCTGTCTTCGGACCATCTTCTGACCGGAGACACGGAAGTCCTGATTACGGGGTTGGTGCCCGACACGCAGTACCGTGCCGCTGTCTATTCTCAAGCAGCAGATGGCACAGAAGGAGGGCCCCAGCGCATAACGTTCAGGACGGGTATGTTGAATTTTGTAGAATGTCTTCAGCCCGCGTTTTCCAGCACCCACTTTGGTCTTCTGTGATTCTCGTCTCTCCGTTATCTCTTGCTTCACAAGTACTTGTGTCGTCAGAGGGAGTTTTCTGGAAGAGATTTCGGACAGAGCAAATCCAGTGAGTTTCTTCCTAACTCCGTGGCCAAGACGCTTCTTTCTTTCAAAAGCTCACTAACGCGTATCGGGCAGCTGCTACGTGCAGACGCGAGGTGCTACCTCGTGTCTTCCTTTCGTGTCTCTGCACCCAGGCCAGTGGGACGAGCTGGTGTAATATTTTTCTCTTATAATTAGCTATTCTTCTTGTCATTTGTTGGTTAAGTATTTTCCCCTTCAGGTAAGAAAATGAGGTGTTTTTTTTTGTTGTTGTTGTTGCTTGTTTTGGGGTTTTTTTGTTTTGTTTTGTTTTGTTTTGTTTTTTGGCCTCCCCTCCAATGCATGCTGATCTTTCTGTGGAAGCTTGTTGATATGTGCATTGCTCTTCCTACCTATAATTTAATGGTATTTCCGCTCTGTAAACTGACCAATATTTGGAGGTGTGTCGGATTGGTGCTGACGAGGGGGCAAAGAAATGCATGGTTCCTTCCTAAGGGGAGTTCAGGATAGATGGGGAGTCGAGAGAGACATCCACGCATTGACAAGTCCATGGTCAGGCCCCGTGGGCTCAGGAATAAATGCTGCACCAGTGTCACCCTCAGGGACTTGGTTGAGGCAACACGAACTCCCACTCTGGTTACCTGACCCAAAAATATATCTGTTCTCAAAGGCTGTCGGAGACCCACAGAATGGAGGGAGAAGGGGTGCGGGCTGGGGGATACAGGGCAGAAAATAAGACTAGGATCCAGGAATCTCTGGGAGGCTAGTAACACCTGGTTACTAGCTGGGACCTGGTAACACCCTCAGGAGTCCGAGTCCCAAGATGGAGAGTTCGTGATTTCTGGATGGCTGCGTTGGGGGAAGGGAGCGTGGTCCTCCGGCTTCTACATGGATGACGAGCACGTCAGGGGGGATTTGGTGCTGTTGGGTGCCACACAGGTGACACGTGGCCACCGTCCACTGCAACTGCCCCCTGAGTGCTCTAGACAGTGGAAGGCTGGAGCACGATCTTAGCATCAAATCCCGAGGGAAGGCCTCTTCTATAGGCAGGATTTGAACTTGCTTTGAAGAGAGACTAGGATTTGGATAAAGGGAGAGAGGGAGGAAGACATGTCCACCGAGGAAACATTATGAGTGAAAGTGCAGGTGGTGGACCCCGAGGTACGAAGGTAGAGAGGTACGAGGAGCGGATGACAGCTCGAGGACCCTGGTAATTCTGGAGGGGTCGACTTCGTTCCTAGAGAGTTGTGATCGTATGCTCGTGAGTTGGGTGTCTCTGTCAGAGGCAGTTACTAGCCGGGCCATGTCACTTGCAGGGGCTGGACAGTCTGGGCAGGATGCCTATGACAGGTTGTGTCTGTAAAGAATTACTGCTTTTCCCTGTGCCCACCTTGAAGGAGGGTCCACTTGTGCCCTCCTTTCTTCTTTCCCGTTCTACCGGTGATGCCAGTGTGTGGGTGAGGAGGGGAGGATGTAGCTATAGGAAAGGCCGCTTGGCTTCTGGGGATCCTCAGTGACCCAGCAGGTTGGCAGGTGGGAGGGCTCGGTGTCTAGAGGGTGGGGCAGGAGGAGGAGGAAGAAGGGGCCCTCCAGGGGTGCCTTTGACAGCGGTGGGGCCGTCCTACACACAAGATGCTTGTGCAAGAGGGTGAATGGGCCCCTCGCTGAGCAATGTACCCCAGGGCTGGCTCCATCCGGAGGATGAGCCCTTTGCCTGACTTGCTAAAAGGGGTCTTGTGGGTTAGCGTGGGCCTCGGGTTCCCTGCTTTTAAAGCTGTCTGAACGGAATTAAATAGTGATTGCAGGGGCACCTGGGTGGCTCAGTCGGTTAAGCATCTGACTTCGGCTCAGGTCATGATCTTGTGGTTCCTGAGTTTGAGTCCTGCATCGGGTTCTGTGCTGACAGCTTGGAGCCTGGAGCTTGCTTCAGTTTCTGTGTCTCCCTCTCTCTCTACCCCTCCCCTGCTCATGCTGTGTCTCTCTCTCTCTCTCTCTCTCAAAAATAAACATTAAAAAAAATAGTGATTGCATCTTAGGCTCTCAGATATATGGATACACATGGCCTGGTTTGTGTGAACTGTCCTAGCACTTGACAAGTAATAATTATAGTAACTTTAACCCTCTCTGTGTGGCATGTGTGTGTGTATATGTGCATATCTAGATGTACATACATGCACACAATACATGTCTCGCACAAAGCATTTTTCAAGCATCTCGTTAGGTGGGATGGGGTTAAGGAAATCATCAGAGCACGTTGAGACACCTGAGATTAGTCGTGGTAGGAAGTCACCTCTAAGGCTGATGAGCAAGGGGAAGGAGGGGTGCTTCTGGAACCTGGTGGGGGCTGGGGCAGTGGAAGAGGCAGCCTTGTCAGAACAGGCAACCCGAGCAGAGGCCTGTGGGAGAAACACTTCACTGCTTACTCCTCTGCTTCTAGGCTGCCTGCTCACATTGCTTGCAGGTGGAACCCAGTCCCAGGGCCTCTGGCAGGGCCCCTCCTTCCTGCCAGCCGCAGTGATGCAGCATGTAGGGGTCAGCCTTCCAGGGCACAGAGCAGGCAGGGGACGGACAGCATGGGTTGGGAGGGTAGGATGGGCCAGTGGCAGATTATTAGAGCTCTGTGTTATCTTTTCTCGAGGTTAGGAATGTTACCCCCATTTTGCAGATGAGGAGACTGAGCTCACATGATTTTCCTCAGAACTACCTGGCCATTAATGCAGAACTAACCTTGGAACCCGGACCTGCCTTGTGCTAAAGTGTGTGATCTTTAATGGGTCCTGTATAGTTCATTCTGGAAGCATATATGCTTGAGAGTGTTTCTGGGTCACCCCAGGACCTGGGCAGGGCATGAGTAGAGTCCATGTTGTTGTTTGAAGAGCCTGTCATATCTCTAAGAGTAAACTCACAAGAAGAACCAAGCGGTAGCTATGCAGTTGCAATTGGCCAGGTTGTCTCTTCACTGAAGTTGATGTCTGACACTTGCTGGGACCCCCATACATTGATGTATGTTGTGGTGAAAATGTGTAGGAGAGGAAGGCATGAGTGCTGAGAATCTTTCTCATAATGGATGACAGGCCCTGATGATGGTTTGTCTCTGTCTCTCTCTCTGGCTTGGCCATTCTGGTTACTGTTAATGCCTCTTCTGTCTTCACAGTCGCCAGTCAAGTGTTTGACGTTGAAGTTGTGGACATCAATGCAACAAACATGACCCTGACCTGGAAAATCAATGATAACGAGTCGTCCTCTGTCTATACCTACAAGATACAAGTCACTGGGGAGACGGATTCCTTCACCCTCCATGTCAATGAGACTCAGGTCGTCATTACTTCGCTCAACTCGAGTACCTTGTACAACATCACGGTGCATCCTCTCCTTGGCAACAGTTCCGAGGGCGTGCCGGGTTTTCTCCAAGTGTACACCCGTGAGTTCACTCATTGTTTTGCTGACCTCTCTCTCCTGCCCGCTATGTGCCAGGCCCAGGTACGAGACAAAGCTTTGTCCCTACCCTCGAGGAAAACACAGCTCAGTGTGTGAGCCCACAGGGACTCTAACCTCCTTCCGGATGTGCGCCGTCGTAACGATGATCGTTGACTGACCCCCCCACGTGCTGAACATGGTGTACATGCTTTCCTGGCACTGTCTTCTTTTTGTTTTACTTTTTTACACTTTTAAATTTTATTTTGTGTGTGTGTGTGCGAGAGAGAGAGAGAGAGAGAGAGAGCGAGCATGTGAGCGCGGGAAGAACAGAAAGAGAGGGGGGGAAAGAATCCCAAACAGGCTCCACGCTGTCAGCGCAGAGCCCAATGTAGGGCTTGATCCCATGAACCATGAGATCATGACCTGAGCCTAAATCAAGAGTTGGTCCCTGAACTGACTGAGCCGCCCAGGCGCCCCTCCTTGCACTGTCTTATGTGGTGTTCACAGACCTGTGACTTGGTTGGAATTAGCCTTATTTTATGAATCAGGGAGCCGTGGCTGAGAGAGGTGCTGTAGGGAGGTGTTACACACGTGGCAGAGGTAGGATTCAACAGCTGGGCTGACTCCAGCCCGTGCTTGTAATGACCATTCATTCTGGCATGGTAGAGGCAAAATGATGCACGGAGACAAAAAGAACCTGGTTATTCATGTCCCTCTGTCCTTTGGATACTGACATTATAATGAAGCAGGGCACAGATATATCTCACCCTTTCTTTGCTTACCTGTGCTTTAAAGAGAAGATGACAGGCAGCAAATAAAAAGCTTCCTGTTCCAGGGCACCTGGGTGGCTCGGTCAGTTAAGTGTCTGACTTCGGCTCAGGTCATGATCTCACAGTTCGTGGGTTCGAGCCCTGCACTGGGGTTTGTGCCGAGCCTGGAGCCTGCTTTGGATTCTCTGCCTTCCTCTCTCTCTGCCCCTCCCCCCACTTGTGCGTGCGCGCTCTCTCTCTCTCTCTCTCTCTCTCTCTGTCTCTCTCTCTGTCTCTCAAAAATAAACATTAAAAAAAGATGCTTTCTGTTCCAAAGAAGGTCCGAGAATTAGAGTAAAGCAATAATGGTATACCAGTAGTACATAGTATAACAGTATCGTACCATACCAGGCGCTTTATGGGTATTGCGATGGCCTCCATGGTAGGTATTAGGATCCCTGTTTTACAAATAAGGAGGCTGCAGCCCCACCCAGCCGAATGATTTGCCCAAGGGCGCAAAGTGGCAGAGCAGAGACGTGGGTCCCAGGGATGCCTGGCTCTGGACCCAGGGCTCGTTTCACAGAATGCTTCACTTGGGTGTCTGTTCCTTGCTAGGAAGTGCACCTTAGGCACCTTTACAAATGTCTTCTGGACTGGCTCTTTGGGGTAAGTGGAATCTGGTTTCCCTTCCTCACCTTCTACACTTTTACTCTTCAGTCCCTTTGTTAGTTCAGACTAGGTTTGGCTGTGAGTAACAAAAAAACTTCCCGAGGATGCACGGCGTAAACAAAACAGGAGTTTGTTTCTTTGTCCTTGTAGAAGCAGCACCAGTGCTAGGCAGGACGGGATGGAGGAGTGTTAGCCAGGGCTCCGTGGCAGGAAACAGAAGCTTTTTATGAGCTTTTTTCAGCCCAAAGGAACTCGATCCTGGGAGCCGAGGGTTTGCAGAGTTATTGGGAGGGCTGGTATGTTATTTTGCCAGGGCTGCTGTTACAAGTACCACAGACTGCAGAGCTTAAACAACAGAAATTTATTTTCTCACAGTTCTGGAGGCAAGAAGTTTGAGATCAAGGTGATGAACGGTTGGGCTCCTCTGAGGCCTCTCTCCTTGGCTGGAAGATGGCTGTCTTCTCCCCGTGTCTTCACGTGGTTGTCCTTTGGTCTGTGCATGACTGTGTCCTAATCTCCTCTTCTTACCAGGACACCAGTCATATACTGGATTAGGACCTACTCTAATGACCTTGTTTTACCGTAATCACCTCTTTAAAGGCCCTGTCTCCAAATATACCACCTTCTGAGGTACTGGGTGTTAGGGCTCCAACATATGAATTTTGAGGGGACACGATTCAACTCTTAACAGCTGGGGGAGCAGGCTTTAGGCTGGGACCCAGGAATGGCTCCCACACTAAGGGGTGCAGTTTTGTCACAGTCTGCAACCCCCACTGTAGGTGTTGGCTCCAGAAATATATGTTCTGCGCTGTAATCTGGGGATCAGGAAGCCATAGGTGCCACCACAGCCACCGTACTCCTTCTGGAGCTAGGCGGCCTGAGCTCTGGGTATTGTATCTACATTCCAGCTACAAGGAGGAGGAAGGGCAGAAGGTAGTGCTCCACGCGTTCACGATACTTCCTAAAAGTCATACGGTACTTCTGCTCACATCCTATTGACCAGAACTCAGCCACATGGCTAATCTAGCAGCGAAGGAGGCTGGGAAATATAGTCTTTATTTCCGACAGCCAGGTACACAGCTAAAAATCTGGGGTTGTATGACTAAGGGAAAAGCCAGGTAAGGAATGGGTTTTAGGGGTCAACAGCAGCCTCTACTGCATGTTCCTCAACAGAGGTTCTGGGAGGCCTAATAATGTATTTGAGATAAAGCAGCCAGCAACAGCTAAGGTCCTACCCCAGAGTGTTAGCTCGTGCCCACGTGGGTTCACCCCTCCTCTCATTTCCGGTGAATGACTTTGTACAACCTAAGCATGCAGTTTCTATGCTCTTGTAGCCAACTGTTTTCTCAGTAGCCAAAAATACCAGTTGCTAAGGGCATTGTAGGCGATAATACAAAGAAGAGAGAAAGGTCGGATATCCCAAGTGTGCATATAATCTCAGTGTAAATATTTTGTGAGGCTCAGTCACCCTGTCTTCTGTAGAACCAGGCTCTAAATCTAGTTGTTTACTCTCTTCCCACAGCCCCCCGTCCAGTTTCCGACTTTCGAGTGACGAGTGTCAGCACAAGGGAAGTTGGCTTAGCTTGGAGCAGCAATGACGCAGATTTCTTCAAGATACTTACCACAGAGGAAGGAGCTGGAAAATCTCCGCTGGAAACAGCCACCCAAAACCAAAGTATTGTCATTGGTGGCTTATACCCTGGAACCAAGTATCGTTTTGAAATATTTCCACAAGGACCAAATGGGACTGAAGGGGAGTCCCAGACGGTTTACAATAGAACGGGTAAGCAAATAGGCTGTGTTTTCTGTAAAACAGTGGTGTTTCTTAAATCAGTATCATTTATAATGCCAGGTTTTCCAAATATTGCTTTTAATTATCTAATGAAAATCTTAAAAACATTTATAATGACAGTAATGCATATTCATTATGTAAAATACATAGACAAGCAAAAGAAAATCACATAGTAAACTCTCAACCAGAAATAATCACTGGTAACTTTTGGTGTATTTTTGATGTATGAGATAATCAATGATAACTTTTCTAATTTTAAATATGTGCCTATATTTTATTTATTTATTTATTTATTTATTTATTTATTTAGAGTGGGGAAGGGACAGAGGGAGAGAGAAGTTGTGGGGTTCCATCACACAAATCATGAGATAATGACCTGAGCCGAAATCAAGAGTCAGATGCTCAACTGACTGAGCCACTCAGGCACCCCTACATATTTTTTCTTTTACAAACATTGAAGTCATCCTATTCATGTGGTTTTATAATCTGCTTCTTACCACATAGCAGCTTATTATGAGTGTTCTTCCCTGTCAGTATAAATATTTCTACAGGATAATTTTAATATCTTCCTGGCATTCCATTGTCTAAATCAGGTCAACAGATAATAATGGCCTATGGGCCACATCTGGCCATTGCCTGTTTTTATAAATAAAGTTTTATTAGAACACAACCATGCTTATGTGTTTATATACTATCTATAACTTCTTTTGTGCTAGAAATGAGCAGTTGCAATAGAAAATATATGGCCCACAATACTTAAAATATTTATTCTGTGTCCCTTAAAGGAAAACTTAGTTGACTTGTGGGCCAGATCATTGTTACCCAAAGTGTGATCCAGGGATCTCTGAGAGTCCCCTTGATTCTTTCAAGGAGTTGATGAGTTGTTATTATTATCATACTGCTTCTAAAGTGTTATTTGGCTTTTTTAATCTTATTCTCTCATGATGAGTGTATAATGGAACTTTCCAGATGCTATATGACAAGGGATGACATCATCACTCTGATGGCTAATGGAATGTATGCTTGTGTATTCTTATGTTTTAAAAATTCTTCATTTTTTATTTCTTTAAAAATTTTTTTTGGGTTTTATTTACTTTTGAGAGAGAGACACAGAGAGAGAGCGAGCGAGAGAGCATGAGCGGGGGAGGGGCAGAGAGGGATGGAGACACAGAATCCGAAGTAGGCTCTAGGCTCTGAGCTGGATGTGGGGCTCCAACTCATGAACCGTGAGATCATGACCTAAGCCCAAGTCGGAAGCTTAACCAACTGAGCCACCCAGACGCCCCTTCATTTTTTATTTCTAATACAGTAAATATAAATATAGCCTACGTAAATAAAAATTCTCTTTTAAGAAGGTAAAGGGGTCCTGAGATTCAAAAGTTTAAGAACCAATGATATGGATGTATTATAAATTATTGAAGTACTCCCCTATTGTTGGAAAAGTAGATTGTGGATTATTTACAGTCTTTCATAAACAGCATTATTCTTTGAGCCTAAGTGATCTTGATAAAAGTATTTCATCAAAACAATTTAATGTTCATTACTGTTGTTTTTAAAATTTGAAATACATTTTTTGGGATAGCTTGGAAAACATACACTATTCCTTGAGCTTTGATTGCAAGAGAATTGAAATCTTTTATATAGAAGGGAAGAATAAAAAAACGAGGCCTAATTCCTTTAGGCACACATGAAATCATTTGGGCTTTTGAGATTCTCCTTGTGTAGGTTTCTTCAACTCTGTTGGTTGGGTGAAGGCGTTGATAGTTCCTTGAAAGGTCTGTTTCCAAAATAAGGGACTGCTAAAGTGCATTCCTTAGATGAAATGCAGTAATTCCATTTCAAGTCTGAATTTTATTTTTTTGTTAAAAATTTTTTTTTAATGTTTATTTATCTTTGAGAGAGACAGAGCATGAGTGGGGGAAGGGCAGAGAGAGAAGGAGACACAGAATCCAAAGCAGGCTCCAGGCTCTGAGCTGTCAGCACAGAGCCCGATGCGGGGCTTGAACCCATGAACTCTGAGATCATGACTTGGGCCGAAGTCAGATGCTTCGCTGACTGAGCCACCCAGGCGCCCCTCAAGTCTGAATTTTAGATTATACTGTTGAGATGGCGTCTTAACGTCAACATATATTTCTGTTTTTCTTTTGAGAATGTCGCTAACCATGAGGATTACCGTGGTGGGGGACACTTGATATTGTGTGAATTGCCAATGCCCAGAACTTAATGTGATAATAGCTTAATATATCGGGGGTCTACAAAGTGCTGGGCTCTCATCTTTTATTTAAAAATTTTTGTCGTAACTTCACGAGGTAGGCACTGTTAGCATCTCTGTTTTCCAGAGCAGGAAATGGGAGTTCTGTGAGCTTTATAACTGGCCCAGAGTGACAAAGGAGTGAACTGACCTCTGGCTTTGAAGAATGAGGTCTCAAGCAGAGTGTGGACTGATGGTCAGCTGCAAAGCAATTTAGGGCTATTCGTTGAGGAGAAGTTACATCTCTTGTACTGTAACCTCTAATTGAGTCCCATTGAATGGGAATCATGAAGAGTTGTAATAAGGCACTAATCTCTTAGGGGATTATCATTCTATGGTTGAACAACTTCCATTATTATTAAAGTCAGTATAACAGCATTAAAGGCAATTTTGAAGAAGGGAAACAAATGCTATATGATTCAGCAGTTCCAATTCTGCGTGTGTGTGTGTGCGTATGTTTGTATACATATGTTTATATGTGTATATGTATGTATATGTATTTATATGATATTTATATTTCTCAAAGGATTGAAAGCAGAGACTCGACCAGTTATCTGTATACCAGTGTTCATGGTAGCACGATTTACATCAGCCAAGAGTAGAAGCAGTCAAGTGTCCAGAGAGCAGTGGATAGACAAAACGTGGTATATCCACACAATAGAATATTATTCAGCCATAAAAATGAATGAAATTCTGATACCCGCTGCATGGATGAACCTCAAAACATTATGCTACGTGAAAGAAGCTAGACACAGAAGGGCAAATATTGTATGATTCCACTTACCTGAGGTTCTTGGAATAGGCAAGTTCATAGAGACCAAAGGAGAACAGAGGTTACCAGGGAGGGAAGTGTGGGGAGTTGCTGCTTAAATGGAACAGAGTCTGTGTTGGGGGTGATGAAATATTTTGGGTATAGATAGTGATGATAGTGTCACAAAATTGTGAATGTATTTAATGCCTCTGAGTTGTACATTTACAGATGGTTAAAATTATAGATATGGATATTTTACCACCATAGAAAGGAAGGGAAACAAGAACTCTGCCTTCTAACCCCGCTGAATTCCTTTCACATCTGTGTCCACAGTCATAGGTTTTGTTTGCATCGTTGTAATTATTATACAAATAATTGTATTTTGTATTTCAACTGTTTTTTTTTTAACTCAGTGTATATTGTAGCCTCCCTCCCATAGTATGTATGGTCTTTATGTTTTTAGTGGCTGCAGGATGTTTCATTATATAGCCAGATCACAGTTTATAGAGCCCTTCTCTTTTTATGGAATATTTAGGTTATTTCTATTTTTTTTTTACATTTATAGATAACGATGTACTTTTTTCTTTTTTTGAAGTTTATTTTGAGAGAGAGAGAGAGAGAGAGAGAGAATGCATGTGGGAGGGGTAGAGAATCTCAAGCAGGCTCCCATGTGGTGAGCATGGAGCCTGACGCGGGGCTTGAACCCTTGAACCCTGAGATCACGACCTGAGCTAAAATCAAGATTTGGATGCTCAACTGACTGAGCCATCCAGATAATGGCGTCCTTTTATGGTCTTTTGTCTGTGGAATCCCTGTGACATCAGGAATCTGGTGGTAGGGAAAGAAGACTCTCAAAGCTACCTACCTTTACAGAGGAGCCACTTAAAAAAATTTTTTTTTTTTGGAAGAGAGTACATGCGTGTGGTACATGCATGTAAAACACACACACACACACACACACACACACACACACACACACACACACACACAAGGTTTTACAGTGAAAATATTTCCCTCTTTTGTCCCCTCACTCAGTTCCTCTCACGAGAGGTGACTTGGGTTCCCAGGTAAAGAGAGAAATGTTTTGAAAGCAAGGGCAGAAAAGTAGTAGCTTACATGGTTATTTCTGGGCCTCGATCTGTGCATGCACATTACAGCTGGTTCGGTGTGTAGAGGTGAGATGGGGGGGAGCAGGGTACCCCGAGTACCCCTGTGGGAGAGTTCTCTTCTGACCCCAGCTGGGAGGGTGGTTGGGGTGTGTGCGTATGTGTGTTTTCCCTTCTCCACCCTGGCCTCGAATACTCTCAACCTAGCGAATGTCAGCTGTCCATTTCAGTTTTTCTTTTTGGTATATGCCTGTGTTACAGGAAAACGTTTTCTTTTCAGGGAGTTAGATTAAACACACACACATCCACACACACGCCCACTCACCCCCACACACATACACACCCCCCCACACACCAAACTATTTATTGAGCTGTACTATACATATTGAAAACACACACGTCATAAGTGCATAGTTTGATGCATTTTCACCAGCTGAACCCATCTGGTCATCAGCACTCAGATCAGGAATCTGAATAAGACCTCCACCCCAGAAGACCCCCAAAGGGGGCGTTTTTATGACAAAAGCGAAAGACCAGAGAACCCACAGGACAGATTGGTAAGCTCGCTCATCTGTGTTACGGAAGAGCCAAAATTCTCGAAAGACAGGAGTGTGCGTGTTTCTCGCTTGCTTTGGAGTTTGCCCTCTGTGAACTCGTCTGAGACTTTGCTGGCAAAAGAGCAAGTTCTCTGGACACTTTGCAATAAAGCTGGGTGTTAAGATGGTCCTTGACACTTCCTTTGTACCTCCTTTCCTCCCACCAGATCCCAGTGCCGTCTTTGACATCCGCGTGTTCAACGTCACCACAACCGGGATGGAGTTGGAGTGGCAGAGTACGGACAATGCTTCCGAATACACCTACCACCTAGTTATACAGTCCGAGCGCGGCTCTGACAAGATAAACAGTTCTCGCAAAGAGATCACTCTCAGGGATTTGGTTCCAGGCACCTTATATAACATCACGATCTTTCCAGAGGTGAACCACATCCAGGGGAAGCCCAGCTGCACGGCACAGTACACATGTAAGTCTCTTAAGGACACCCTGGTAAGTGGTGTTCTTTCTGATTCTCCTGGAGGGTGGGAAGCAAGCATTGGTTACACGGTGAGGTAAGTGGCCATTCCAGGTAGAATCTGATTCCAGGTAGAATCTGAAGCTGCTTAAGCTGAAAACATTGGCCTCCGCAAAGGTTCTGGTGTTCTCTTGGGGCATTGGTGCTGAGCTGTGTGAGTTTGGAATTGTCCTTAGAAGCAGAAAGATCCGATAAACATGGACAACATAATTATTCCATTCATTCCTTGGGAATACGGACTAGAGGAGAATCACCTTGTCTTGGTGACATTAGAAGATACTGCTCAAATGGGGAGCTTTGCTTGCAGAGTAGTAAGGAAGGCGTCTTGCTAATGTTTGATCTAACTATATGGTACAGATAGATGGTAGTTTGTATTATCTTTTTCGCATATATTTTCTCTTTCATTAATCAGATTTCCAAAACAGATACGAAATTATACCTGGAAAATATATTTCAGATAAACTTAAAAAAGAAGCCTGGAAAATGAATTCTTTTGAGATTTAATCTGTATAATTATTTTCTGAATGTCTTTTTGGGAAGCCTTCTGTATTTTGAGTCAGCAAATGTTAGCTTTATTTATTCTTTCCTCAAAGGAGCCAGGCTATTTTTAATTGTTAAAAAAAATTTTTTTTTTATTGTTTATTTTTGAGAGAGAGAGAGAGAGAGAGAGAGAGCAAGCACAAGTGGGGGAGGGGCAGAGAGAGAGGGAGACACAGAATCTGAAGCAGGGTCCAGGCTCCAAGTTGTCAGCACAGGGCCCGACGTGGGGCTCGAACCCATGAACCGAGATATCCTGACCTGAGCCAAAGTCGGACACTTAACCGACTGAGCCACCCAGGCACCCAGGAGCCAGGCTATTTTTAGATGCAGTAAATAAAATAGTCCTGGAATTCAAGGCTTATCCGTGCCTATTTTTTTTTTTTTTTTTTTTTTTAAAACTAAGGGCCCAGCAATGTAGCCAACATTGAAGTAAATACCAGCACCACGGAAGCAACCTTAAATTGGCAGAACTTTGATGAAGCTTCTCCCAGGTATACCTACTACCTTTATATTGGGAAGGATGGAAATTTCAGCCAAGCAACACAACTAGTCACAGACATTGGCGTCACCTATGCTACCGTCACTGAGTTAATACCTGGCTCGTCATACACAGTGGAGATCTTCACCCAAGTGGGAAATGTCACCACGCCACTGGCATCTGGCAGGCAGTCATTCTGTACAGGTGAGTAGCCTCAGGTGCCTCCTGCACTCTTTCCTGTGTGGTGCTGACCTTGCAGGTAGGTCCTCTGCAGGCTTTAGTTTATTAGGTTTCGGGTCGTGTGTGGTAACAGACCCTGGACTCTCCGAGAGAGCCCATTAGCTTAGTAGGGCTGTCTTGTCCTCCTCATTTATTCATCCAGCAGATATTTATGCAACACTTACTATACGCCAGGCGCTGTTAAGGGACACCCCCAAGTCTCTGCCTTCCTGGAACTTCGATTCTGGTGGAGAAGAAAGACAGATAATAAGTCATTAGATGATGATTACTGCTAGGGAGAGGGAAAAGAACAGAGAAGGGGGAGAGGAGATGTTTATGTAGGATGCCCTGGGAAGGCCTCAGTGAAAAAGTGACTGTTGAGCAGAGACCTGAAGGAAGTGAAGGAGCCGGCCAGATGGCTGTCAGGGTGTAGAGCATCATAGGCAGAGGAAAGGCCAGTGCAAAGGCCCTGAGGCTGGAGTATGCCTGCTGTGTTGCAGGAAGAGCAGGAGGCCAGGATGGCAGGAGTGGACCAATGGGAGCAAGAGGGTGATGGGTAGGTGGTGCGGCCCCGGGAGGTGACGGGCTAGGAGAGCGATGCCATTCAGGCTTGTGGTTCATGATTTGGCTTTCCCACTGAAGAAGATTGAAAAGGATATTGTTAAAATGGATGCTCAGCCTTTTTGCCTTTCTCAGTCCTTATCTCTCAGTGTAAAAAGTGCTATAAAGAGAAAGGTAGCCCTGTGTTTAACCTAAGGAGCTTTCAGAGAGCAACCCAGGGAGTGTTCTACAGATGGCTGTGAGTACTTGGGCTCACAGGTCTGATTGGGGCACCTTTGTCACCCCGGCGCCCGTGCACCACCTTATTCTTCCCCCTCTTTGTACCTACCTCTTTCCTTGCTTAGACCAAGCTGCTCAGGTGTGTTCAGGCTGATTTGGAAGCTGAGGGCTGTCATCGGATCAGCCTCCCTGGTAGCGTAGGAGCTGGCACTTTGATGACCTCTGACCTTTCAGGTGGAGCTGCTACAGAAATCCCTGTAGCTCCGAGTCACCCCTGCTCCTCGGGCCCCGTCCACCTGGTCTAGAAGCTGATCTTTGGGATTTGGGTGGCTTCTGCTGCCGAGACTTACCCTCGCTGTAATTATTGCAGTCTAGAGCAAGAGAAAAATACATACGAGCATTTATGCCTGGGGGTGGCTGGAACAGGGGCTGTGGGGGTAGTGGTACGTTGGGCGGGTTACTTTCCCAGGCCTCTGGCGGAGCATGTGGGAGCTGTTAATGGGTGGTTCGTTAATGCTTTTCCTGCCTTAAAATACTGCAGCACTGAAGCAGTGATAGTATTCTGCCCCCAGCACCTTAGTACAGAGCTCTCTATTTACAGCAGTTTAGGGTCGGCCGTCAACAAAACTCTACTGGTCCTCAGACAGGTAGAGACAGACAACACACCATTTGAAAGATGAAGAAACCAATCCCATTTACTGTTGATTATTCCGCATGTTGTGTGTATACAAAATGCCCTGCACTTGGATTCAGGAAACCCGGGGTCCAGTTTTGGCTTTGTTGCCTAGCAACCAGGTCATCTTCAGCAACTTATGCAACCTCTCAAAGCCTCAGTTGCTTCATCAGCAGAGTGGGGCAGTATTAACCCTACCTCTTCCAGAAGGATTGTCAGGAGGGCCCCAGAATGAAGGAGTTGCTGCCTCCATACTGTTATGACAGCGCTAGCTCTCGCAGAGCCCCGTTCTCTTCCAGGGTGGTGATTGACAGCCACTTTCACAGAATCCTCATACAGTCCTGCTGCTTAGCCTCGGTTGGGTAACCGGCCCAGGGTCACACAGTTCAGTAATGCCTGGTTCAACGTCAGCCTCTGCGTCTTCTACCATTCTGCACGGCTGTCTCCTCATCACAGATGAGCCGGGATTCGACTGCCCTCCAAGTGCTGGCCTTTGCAAAGGCACCCGTCCCGGACTCTGATGATGTGCTGTGCTTCCCTTGCAGATCCTGCACCAGTAGCCTCCTTCCGCTGCGAGGTGGTCCCCAAAGAGCCAACCTTGATTCTCAAGTGGGCCTGCCCTCCCGGCACCAACACAGGCTTCGGGCTGGAGATCAGCAGAGGGGCTTGGAAAAATGTGACAGACCTGGAGAGCTGCTCCTCGGAGAACGGCACAGAGTACTGGACGAATGTCACATATTTGAATTTTTCTACCTCCTACAACATCAGCATCACTGCCTTGTCCTGTAACAAGACGGCACCTCCCACCCAAAACACCTGCCTCACTGGCATCACAGGTGGGCTTTGTGGTCCACCCCTGGAGAATGCTGACCCAGCGGGTCTGCACGTGTGGCCTAGAAATCCATATTTCTTTTGAAATTTCTGCTAAAATATATATTTTTTAAGTTTATTTATTTATTTTGAGAGACAGAGACAGAATGAGAGGGGGAGGGGCAAGCAGAGAGGGGGAGAGAGAGAATCCTAAGTAGGCTCCGCCCCACCAGTACAGAGCCAGACATAGGGCTCGAACCCACGAAACTGTGAGATCGTGACCTGAGTTGAAACCAAGAGTCGGGCACTTCACCGACTGAGCCACCCAGGCGCCCCTAAAATATTTGTTTCTGCTGGCATAGACTGTTAACCCGAATCTGTAGAAATCAAGTCTTGAAGAGCAGGGTAAGAGAGACTCATTTTTAACATCCCGAAAGTTTCCTTTGCTTTACAGAAAAATTCGCTGCCACATTTTCTTTTAGGTAGTGAGTTCCTTTATTATATTACATGAGAAAAGCATTTTCATAGAACTATTCAAATGTACACAGAAGTAGAGGCAAGCATAAAGAAACCCACATATCCATCATCGCCCAGTTAAATATTTGTCGGAGTTTGACCAATTTTCTTTCATTTATACCCCCCTCCTCCCTGATTGGATTACTTTGAAACCAGTCCTCATCATTCTATAATTTTATTTATAAATACTTTAAGAAGTACTTCTCCAAGATAGGGGCTCCTTTCCCGTTTCTTTCAGACATAACCATATTGCCATTACCATCACTGAAAAATTGAACATTACTTTTATTCACTATTATCATATATTCGGTCAAGATTCTTATTTCCCTGGAATCCATATTGATAAGCTCTCCGGCTGTTTTGGAGAGTGGGGGGGTCACTCACTGCACAGGGGATCCCCCTAGTCAGACTTTTCAGGCTCATCGTTCTTATTTCTTTGGAAGAAAGTTGCTTCTTATATCTTTGCTTCGTTTTTACCTGTCTTTTGCTCGCCATGTCTTTGCCAATGTTATGTCTTAGATCAGCCTGGCGCGTTGGTTTTGCTTTGTGCTTTTCAACCCCTGGATGTGTTTCCTTTAGGGTATCTGAATGTTTCTGGACAATTTCCAAAGAACTCGTGGTTGACATAGTAAGAGAAAAAGGCCTCTTATTACAGGGACACTGACTTGAAAAGTGGTGGAGGGGTTCTGTGGACAGAGTGTTGGATTTTGACAGGCCAACCTGGGTTTGATTCTAAGTTCTGCCTTTTACTAGCTGTGCGATCTCAGAGAAGCTGCGTAACCTCTATGAGCCTTGTTTTTCTTCGTTATAAAAAGGGGAAGTAAGACTAGCTTTCAGGACTGTTAAACAAATTAGATGAGGTAATTTGTATGGAAGGCCACTTGACAGCGGCCATGTATGGCTGCTCAGGTTGTGCAGCACACAATTCCAAGGGATACCATTCATATGGACTACAGTGTGCATGGGGCTCCTTGGAGTTGTGTAGTCCACACTGTAGAGGATGGCCCTGGGTCACACTCCTTTGGGTTTCTGCAGCACTCTAGAACATAATGGAAATAATGAACCTTTTTGTAGTTCTCTTTAATCACGTCATCTCTTGAGCTGCTGAGGAACATCAGCCACATCTGATTTGGTATCTCTAGGGCTATGCTCAGTGCCTGGTGAAGAGAAGGAACTTGTCAGAAGTAGTTTCTGGCCTGAACAGTATGGTAGGGTTGGATAATGACCACTTACTTAGTCCAGGGATTCTCTTACTTTCTATTCTGTAGCTCTCCCTTTCCTCAGATGAATTTTCATATACAAATTTAACACGTCTTTTATTTACTGGAAATGCGGAGCTGCAATTTCCCCAGGAGAGGTAGGAAGCGTTGGTGGGATGGGTAAATCTGGGGGAATTGAAGTGATGGTCTTTTAACCAGTATTTGTTAGTTGCACCGTGTGTGCCTGGGGTAAGGGACACCGGTGAGTAAGGCAGATGGGGCCCCTGGAGCATAGGATTCAGCTAAGCAGAGAGAGGGAAAGCGTTTCCAGTCTTGCAGGTAGATGAGTTAGCCTGCCACCCACAGTCTAGTCCTCTCTGGGCAGCTCAAAGGCAGAGCGCTGGGGGGAATCCTGGGAGCCTGTGTTAGGAAGTCTGGCCAGGCGGTTGACGATTAGACCTGGGAACGGCGCCTCCAAGCGGTCACTGCTGTCAGTTACTTGAGTGGTTGCCGAAGCCTGGTTCAGAGCTGCAACGGCCCGGTAGAAAATGTGAGTCTCCTGCAGAATTTAACCTTTTTTAGGAGCTGCGTTAAAAAAGGTAAGAAGGAACAGCTGGCATTGATTTCAATCACATTTTATTGAATTATGTTGAAAACATTATCGTTTCACTGGGTGAAGTAATTTGTGTGATCTCTGTGAAGTCGATTACTGATGAGATACTTTGCATTCTTTTTTCGTGCTCTTTGACGTCCAGTCCGTGTTTCATGTGTGTGGCTCATCCGAGTTTGGGCTGGTCATATTTTCAGAGCTAACTGTTCCGGGTGGCTGGCGGCTGCCGTGCTGGCCAGCGCACGTGTGGGAGCCTCGCGGTGGTGTTTTTGTTCAGCTTTCTCAGCCTCCTGGAATCTTGACACACTAATGAAAACACTCAAACTGTACGTGGGAGACAAATTTAGGTAGAGTGCATGTGTGTATGGTGTGTGTGTGTGTGTGTGTGTGTGTAGAAGGATCATCTTTAATTCAGCATTTTCTTCTTTCGTGTTCATCCGGAGGGTGACCGCACAAGCTCAGCTCAGAAAGGGGAGGCACGTCATCGTGAGGGTCACTCGTGGGACATTCCTGTGTGTGCTTTTCTGGTTTCTAGGAAGAGGGTCGGTCGGGTTTCTCTGGTTGGCATTTTAAACCAACTCAGGCAAAAATGAGGACTTTAGTGTGAAGGATGTGGAACAGGAACACAGCCAGGTCTCAGGAGAAAGTGCCTTCTCTCCATTGCAGCTTTGCTTCCCTCTGGGTATCTGTTCTGTTCCATCATGGTCCTCAGCGACCAAGCCATCTGGTGCCGCGTCCACGCAGTGGGCAGGTGCTGCGGACAGCTCCCTCCTTGAGTTCCAGCCACACAGGCCTTTTATCTGTCGCTCTCCTCCTGCCCTGCTTTTCAGGATACGGCACCTGCCGCCTCTGGGTCAGAAGGGGCTGGGGAAACATAGGAGAGGGAGGTTGTTTTCAACTAGCAGGTTTGCCGGGAGCCTTCTCCAGGCATGTGGCGGGGCACGCTGGAGGTGCCATTGTGAGCTGGGGGAATCTGCAGCTCTGCCTTCCACTGCCCTTCCCTGCCCCTTGCTCTGGATGAGCCCAGCACACCACTCCCACAGCAAGGGCAGGACTTGAGGGCATGGTAGCAAATGCCTCCTTAATCATTTTGTTCTTTTTTTTTTTTTTTTTTTTTTTATTTCTTATTTTGAGAGAGAGAGAGAGAGATCGAGAATGAGCACAAACAGGGGAGGGGCAGAGAGAGAGGGAGACACAGAATCCGAAGCAGGCTCCAGGCTGTCAGCACAGAGCCCAACGCGGGGCTCGAACCCATGAACCACGAGTTCATGACCTGAGCCGAAGTCAGATGCTTAACCAACTGACCCACCCAGGCACCCCTCTTCTTTGATTTTAAATGGTGGGTGATCATGTTTTGTTTTGTTCTGTTTTAGATCCCCCTTCTCCAGACGGATCCCCGAATATTACATCCATCAGTCACAATTCGGTAAAGGTTGAGTTCAGTGGGTTTGAAGCCAGCCACGGACCCATCAAAGCTTATGCGCTCGTTCTCACCACTGGGGACGGTAAGGAGGGGTCACTTACGGGTTAAACAGCCAGTGAGCTGTGTCGTGACCGGGTGCCATTCCTGTGCCCACTGAGGCACATTAGAGCTACAAATACGTGTCTGTTTTTACACTGTAGCCCACGCTTTGGCACTGAGAAGCGGGTGGGTGAGCTATTTGCCCGACGGTCTAGGTCAGGATTGACAGACCTTCTGTAAAAAGCTGGATTGCAAAGAGTTTAAGCTTTGCAGGCCATGCAGTCTCTGTTGCGGCCACCTGACTCTGCTGTCGTGGCACAAGACCGCCGTGGAAGATGTGTGAAGAATGAGTGTGGCTGTTCCCATAAAATGTTGTCTACCGGAAGGGGTGGCTGGCTAGATTTGGCCTGTGGATCCTACCTTGCTGACCTCTGATCTAGGTTTTTCTTCTCTTTTACAACACAGGGCCCTCGAGGTGGCAGAATATTAGTCTTAAGCAACTCTCTCTCTTTCCCTCTCTCGCCCACACGCTCACATACCCACACCGCCCCCCCCCCCCACCATACTCAAAGGGTGGCTGTCTCTTGAAGGAAAACAGAAAGTGGTTTGCATTTGTGGTGGGAACTTGCAAAGAGCCATCCTCACAGCTGAGAGTGGAGGAGGCCCCCAAGCCCCCTTTCCTGACAGGGCTCCTTTACATTCTTTGGTGGGAAGGAGGGCACGACTAGAGGGTGTCTTTGTTAGCTGTGTGTGGGTGCTTTGCACAAGGCTGGGCTTTCAGGACCCAGTTCTGTTGTTTTTGTTGATTCTTTAAATATGAATCACGCAGGGGCACCTCTGTCCATTCTCTCAGCCCATGATAACTGCCCTCACCTCCTCGAGGACGTAGAGATCAAGCACCTTGTAAGGGGAGTGGGGATCCTGAAAGACAAGGACTTTGCTGGTGTCATAAACGCATGGCAGAGTTTCAACAACTAATGCTGAGATCTCCCAGTCTCTCTGGCTTTTTGTTTGGGGTCTGTTTCAAGTCGTTGTGTTGGAAAGGTTTTCGGCAACATCCAAGCTTATACCTTCGCCGAATGAAGGAGGCAGTATTTCCTAGTGACCACAATGACCAGTACCAGCCTGTGGTGGATGAGACCACACGCTCCAAGCTGATGGTCTGGGTTAGAAATCAACCCCACTGTGTGGGCGGTGTGGCCTTGGGCCCAGGTCCTGCTAGCTTTCCCGGCCTTCATTTTCCCATCTGTAAGATGGGACTAGTCAACGTATGTGATGAGACTCTTGTTAGTTGCTATCGTTTAGTGCAGAGAGATTATGTAAGTCAAACAGTTAGAACTCAACAGAGGTAAAGCCTGGACTGAGAGCACCCTTGTGCTCTGTCATCATTGTCATCGTTATCACCCAGTGTCAATGTCATTGTGTAGACATGGGCGAGACGTAAACCTTTGTCTGGAATCCCTTTCTCAGGACTTTCCTTCTGTGTGTCTTTCTTAGCTGTTCGCCCATCTGCAGATGTTTTGAGATATACATATGAAGATTTCAAAAAGGGGGCCTCAAATACTTACGTGACATACCTCATAACAACAGAAGAAAAGAGACGTTCTCAGGACTTGTCTGAAGTCTTGAAATACGAAATTGACGTTGGGAATGAGTCGACCACGCACGGCTATTACAACGGCAAGCTGGAACCCCTGGGCTCCTATCGGTAATGCCTGGTGGTTCTTGCCCTTTGGGGCTGAGCCTCCCGAGCGCAAAGCCCTACGTGCCTGGGGTGGTGGCCGTGTCTCAGCAGCCTCTTTCCTTCTTGTCATCCTACAGGGCTTGTGTGGCCGGCTTCACCAACATCACCTTTAACCCTCACAATGACGGACTCATAGATGGGCCCGAGAGCTATGTGTCCTTCAGTCACTATTCGGATGCTGTTTTCTTGCCCCAGGATCCAGGTAGAGAAAGAACAGCAGCGCTGTTAACATTTCAGTGGGTTTTTGCTTCTGGTGTCCACAGAAGCCTGGCTTTGTGTCTGCCATCAATTCTCATATTCACGTGGCTCCAGGAAGCAGGTCTTGGCCGCCTGGGAGGGCTGGGCTCTCCTCCTAGAAGTTGAGATGTCACCAGGACCCGTGTCTGTTCCCTCGACTGAGGTCCCCACGAGCCCCCACCCCACACTCTCCCTTCTCCGAGTGCCAGCTACACTTCCACTCTGCAAACACTGCATAGGCCTTTGTTGTCAGTGTGGTTATTTGTGTGACCATGTGCCAGGCACACAATTTCACTTTCGGTACATAGAGCCTTCGAATGTGAGGGTTGGAAGGAGCCACAGAAATCGTCTTGTCCCGTTCCTCTTTTAGAAATGAGGCTGTTAAGGCCCAGAGAGGGGCAGTGACTTGCCCAAAGTTACACAGTGGCTCAGAGGCAGGCCTGACAGTCTTGCCTCAGACTCCTTGTCAAGCACAGCCGTGTTTTGTCACACAGAATCATTTAGGAGCTTCAAGGACCCAAGCGGGGTACATACTCTGCCTTCAGGCCAGAGACAACGTGACTAACTGGTTTGTTAGTTGGTCTCGTTTTTGTACTCGATAGTTGTTGGCTTTGGGAAAGAAGCCCCAGAAGCAAAGTGCAGGGAGTCCCTGCAGCCTTCCCCAATAAACAAAAGGGTGTTATGTCCCAAGAATACAGAGCTGTTGGTATTTCCGCTCACACGTGGGTGTTAGTCTCACAACGTCAGAGGTGGCGGGAACCATGTGGAACATTTTGGCTTGTAGTCTTTATTTTATTTTATTTATTTATTTATTTTTAATTTTTTTTTAACGTTTACTTATTTTTGAGACAGAGAGAGACAGAGCATGAACGGGGGAGGGGCAGAGAGAGAGGGAGACCTAGAATCAGAAGCAGGCTCCAGGCTCTGAGCCATCAGCCCAGAGCCCAATGCGGGGCTCGAACTCACGGACCTCGAGATCGTGACCTGAGTCAAAGTCGGATGCTTAACTGACTGAGCCACCCAGGTGCTCCTTGGCTCGTAGTCTTTAAACACTGGTCACTCCACCAAACAAGAGCCAGTCCGGAGATCCTGTCTGCTGCCACCCGACCTCCACGAGAGCGTTTCTGCCTGGCTTTCTATTTTATTTATTTATTTTTTAAATGGTTTATTTATTTATTGTTAAAAAATTTTTTTTTATTCTTTATTTATTTTTGAGAGAGAGAGACAGTGAGGCAGAGTGTGAGTGGGGGAGGAACAGAGAGCGAGGGAGGTACAGAATTCAAAGCGAAATCCAGGCTCTGAGCGGTTAGCACAGAACCCGACATGGGGCTTGAACCGCGAGATCATGACCTGAGCCGAAGTCGGACGCTTAACTGACCGAGCCACCCAGGCGCCCCAAATGTTTATTTTTGAGAGAGAGAGCACAAACGGGGGAAGGGTCAGGAGCGGGGACAGAGGATCTCAAGCAGGCTCTGTGCTGACAGCAAAGGGTCCGATGCGGGGTTCAAACTCATGAACCGCGAGATCCTGAGCTGAGCCGAAGTCAGATGCTCAACCGACTGAGCCACCCAGGCACCCCCTGGTTTTCTATTTTATATATTGGGCTGCTGCATGCAATTTCATGTGAAGAAAGGCATCTGCGATAAGAACAACTTGAAAATCGCAGATGGCCCAGTTCTTTAAGTTTGCAGTTGAGGATACTCAGGAGAGAGGAGCACTGACTTTCTCAAGACCAGCCTGTTATGGTGGACTGGGGATAGGGAACCCGGATCCCAAATGCCCAGGCTAACTATGTCCAAAGGCATTTAACACACACACACACACACACACACACACACACACTCACACTCTGGTTTGAGGACCCTGGGTTGGTTGTTTGTTCGTGAACATCTTCTGAAGTGCTTTCCATTTGGACTTTTCTCAGGTGTCATCTGTGGAGCAGTTTTTGGGTGTATCTTTGGTGCGCTGGTAATTGTGGCTGTGGGAGGCTTCATCTTCTGGAGGAAGAAGAGGTGACTGTTGCTCATGTTAATGATAATACCCTACTTTTTTTAAATGCTTTTTTATTTTTGAGAGAGGAGAGAGAGACCGAGCACGAACGGGGGAGGGGCAGAGAGAGGGAGACACAGAATCTAAAGCAGGCTCCAGGCTCTGAGCTGTCAGCACAGAGCCCGAAGTAGGGCTGGAACTCATGACCGTGAGATCATGAACTGAGCTGAAGTTGGATGCTTAACTGACTTTGAGCCACCTAGGCACCCCGATAATACCCTACTTTTTATTTTTTAAATTAAAAACTTTTTTTTCTATGTTTTATTTTTATTTTTGAGAGGAAGAGAGAGAGAGAGACAGAACATGAGCAGGAGAGGAGCAGAGAGAGAGGGAGACCCAGAATCTGAAGCAGGCTCCAGGCTCTAAGCTGTCAGCACAGAGCCTGATGTGGGGCTCGAACCCACAGACTGTGAGATCATGACCTGAGCAAAAGTCGGATGCTTAACTGACTGAGCTACCCAGGTGCCCCGATAATACCCTAGTTTTTTTTTTTTTTTTTTTTTTAATTTTTTTTAACATTTATTTATTTTTGAGACAGAGAGAGACAGAGCATGAACGGGGGAAGGGCAGAGAGAGAGGGAGACACAGAATCAGAAGCAGGCTCCAGGCTCTGAGCCATCGGCCCAGAGCTTGACGTGGGGCTCGAACTCACGGACCGTGAGATCGTGACCTGAGCTGAAGTCGGACACTTAACCGACTGAGCCACCCAGGCGCCCCGATAATACCCTAGTTTTTAAAGGAGGTTTTTACTCTGGAAAATTTCAGACATTCTCACAGTTGGAAGGACTCGTGTCACGAGTTCCCATGTCCCTGTCACCCAGGCTCTTCACTATCTGGCCAGTTGTACTTCGTCTCAGCCCCTATGGCATCAGGTCAGGGCAAATGCTGCAGTGTGCAGTGCTCCTTTCGAACAGTGCCCCCTGGTCCACAAGTCAGTGTTGAGGTGTTAAGAGATTTCATTAAAATTAAAAAAAATTTTTTTTAAGTTTATTTATTTTGAGAGACAGAGAGACTGGAGGAAGGGCAGAGAAATAATCCAGGCAGGCTCCATGCTGTCAGTGCGGAGCCCGATGCGGGGCTTGAACTCACGAACCGTGAGATCATAACCTGAGCCGAACCCAAGAGTCGGACGCCTAACCGACCGAGTCGCCCGGGAGCCCCAAGAGATTTCATTCGAGAGTTAGCTAAGTTTGAACACATGCTCTGACTTACTAGCGGTTAGGGAGCTTCGCTGTAATGTCCACATAGTCTGTGATGTAGGGATAATAACGGGACCTAACTTGTGACAGGGGGAGCGTAAAATAAATACAAGGCTTCAACAGTGCTTTGGACCCTGTATGCTACTATTGTTATCTGTACAACTACCCTTTGAGGTAGTTAAATAGTAAAAAAAAAAACCGCAGCTCTGTTTTGCTAGCTCACTCTGCACCTGGATTTGTGTCTTCTGTCAAATCTCATACTCACCGGGGCTCTAGGAGGAAGGTCTTGAAAGCCGCCTTGCAAGGAGGCACAAGCTGAGTGTGGGAAGCGTGGAAATGAACTTGAACTTGGTGTTTGCACTTCATTGCTCAGTCTCCTGTCTGACCGTGTGGCCGTTGAAGCCTGCGTATCAGCTGGGGTTCATTCCTGGTTGTCATCTTCTGCCAGTTGGAGAATTTCATTCTGGCTCAGAGTTCCTCGATGTAACTCTGCCTGGTCCCTCTGCCGCCATCTTGCCCTGTAGGGCTGACAGGCAGAGTAAAAAAAATGTCTTCTGAGGGAGGGGTCAAAGCAGCTTTATTGTTTCTTGTTAAAATAAAAGTTATACATGCTTGTGGCCCCCCCCCCCAAAAAAATACAGAAGAGCAAAGACACTGGATGATTCATAATCACAGCCCAAAACGACTCTGAACATTGATAGGATCGTGAAACTCACACACAAGTGGAATCCTATTATGTGTAGTATTTTCTAGTCTGCGTTATTATTTAAGACATTGTGGGCAGCTTTAAATCTTCATTTTAAGTGGCTGTGGAGTATTCAATTGTACAGAAATTACTCAACCAATTTTCCAGATGTTTTCAGGTTTGTTCTTTGGTTTTTTGTTTTTGCCACAGTAATCTTTGAGCACATTCCTGATTATTTCCTTAGGCTAAATTCCAAGGTGGGCAGTTGCTGGGACAGTGGGTATGATGCATGTTTTCAGTTTGATACGCACTGCCAGGGTGCCCTCCAGAGGGTTATTTTTATTTTTTTATTTTATTATTATTATTTTTTGACACCAGTATGGGGTTTGGCCAGCAATGCAGGAGAATGCCAGATGCCCCGCCTCCATATCTACAGTGGCTATATTTTCTGATTTATTTCATTAACTCATCAGAAAGGCCTTTCTCAAGAAACAGCATGAAAAAATGAGTCTGGCTTTACCAAAGGGTCAGCTGCTAATGTATTTTTACCCAAAGATATTCCTAAAAGTTGCCCGAGCAAGATTCTTCCATACTTTTGGATGGTATGAAAGAGTTACTTCACAGATTTGTAATCAGTGTTTGCTGCTTAGACCATGAAGCTTAGTATTAGCGAATGGGATTTAGTGCCATATGTGAACTAATGCCCGGGGAAAAGGCCTTTTGTAGATACGTTGAAGGGGAAAAAACACAGAATTACCCTTTCTTGGTCTAATGGGTCTTTGTTTCTTTCAAAACAGGAAAGAAGCAAAGAATAATGAAGTATCCTTTTCTCAAATTAAGTAAGTCTCTGGAGTTATGGCTTTAAAACATTTAATCCCCCAGTCTGCTCAATGACTATCTAGAGAATTTTTATTTTACTTTATTTTTTATTGTTTAAAAAATTTTTTGAAGTTTATTTATTTTGAGAGAGCAGGCGAGTGGGGGAGGGGCAGAGAAAGAGTGATAGAGAATCTCAGGCAGGTTCAGTGCTGTCAGAGAGGAGCCTGATGTTGGGGGGCTTGAACTCACGAACTGTGAGATCATGACCTGATTTGAAACCAGGAGTTGGAGGCTTAACCGACCGAGCCACCCCGGTGCCCCTCTAGTGAATTTTTGATGGAACTTGCTGTCATTTTTCCTGATTGACACATTTGGCCTTGATCATGCAGGAGTTCTTGCTAACTTTGTTTTTCTGCAAGGACTCTCTGTTTATTAGTCTCCTGAAGCTGCCTGCTTCCTTGCCATGTTCTACTATGGCAAGTAGAACCTTACTTCCATATTCTACCAATAAATATGTATTTTCTGATTTTTTGTTTTTTTGAGAGCATGAGTGAGGGTGGGGGGAGGGGCAGAGAGAGAGGAAGGGAGGGAGGGAAAGAGAGAGAGAGAGAGAGGGAGAGAGAGGGAGGGAGGGAATGTCTTAAGCAGGCTCATGCCTAGAGCGAAGCCTGATGCCAGGACTCTATCTCACAACCTTGAGATCATGACCTGAGCCGAAATCAAGTCAGACCCTTAACCGACTGAGCCACCCAGGTGCCCCTCATATTTTGTGATTTTTGAGAACAAATAAACGGGTTATCAATAGGTAGGAGACCTTGTGTAAAGTCACAAAGCCCATCAGTTACATGACAGGCTCTAGAAGGGAGATTTCCTGATTCACACGTTTCATTGTTTTGTAAATAACATTCTATTGACACGCCCTCCCCCCATTATACTCTGGTTTTGTTCCTTTGGGAAGATGTTTACTATCATTTCTAGAGTCATGATCCAGTCGGTGTTTCTAATTCTTATTCTTTTCTTTCCCTTTCTATGATGAAGACCTAAAAAGTGAGTAGCCTCTTTAATTTTTAAATAACTTGTCTTTTTCTGTTTTGAGCATGAACTTCACTGGATGTAAAAAAAGTCCTCATAAGCTGTTTTTATTTTCTTAGATCCAAGTTAATCAAAGTGGAGAATTTTGAAGCCTACTTTAAGAAACAACAAGCGGACTCCAACTGTGGGTTTGCAGAAGAATATGAAGTACGTGGTTGTAAATAACGTATTCTTAATTGCTTTATGTTTCTCCTGCAAGTTGGAAAACCATCTGTTTTTATTGCGTGGGGGAGCGCTGGATAAGAGGCGGCCCTCTTAGAGGGGAGAGGAACTCTGTCAGGTAGACCTCAGGGCTCCTAGTGGCCCTGTGGGCTGCGAGCACTTAGGTGTACCCTTGCTTCTAGTGGTTTGTGTGTTCAGTCTTGTTGATAAATGAAGATTATGCAGAGAGGGAGAGAGAGCGAAAGGTAGAGAAACTAGGCATTCAAGTTCAAGTCTGAGGGCTGTTAACTGGGGTAATTAGGAAGCTGTTCTGGCTGGCATTTCCGGGCTGGGGCTTGACGGCTGTGTGGCCGACATTGATTCCGGAGCATTCTGTGAAGTCCTGTGGAAAGAGTTTCTGCCTGTCAGTCCCCATGTGCTCTACCCCCCACAGCAGCTTGGCCGAGCACACTCGCCCTCCCTGGGCTGCCCTGCTGTGGTCTCTGCCTTTATTGAATCTACTCCCTCTTTGCATTGGTTTCCTGCAGCTGCAATGACAAATCACCACAAACTGGTGGCTTGAAACAACAGAAATTTATTCTCTTGCAGTTCTGGAGGCTATAGTAAGTCCAAAGTCAAGGTGTCAGCAAGGCAGTGGTCCCTCCAAATCTCTGGGGGAGAACCTCTTGCTTGCCTTTTCTGATTCGGGTGGCTCCACGCGTTCTGTGGCTTAGGGCCCAGTCACTCCACTCTCTGTGGTCTCCTCCTCCCGCTCCCCGTGGTTCCCCTCTGGGTGTCTTGTGTATCAGGGACACTTATTGGATTTAAGACCCACCCACATAATCCAAGATGATCTCACCTCAACGTTGTCAACCTAAATACATCTGCAAAGACTCTTTTCCAAAATAAGGTCACATCCACAGGTTGTAGGAGTTAGGAAGGGGGCCTGGCTTTTTTGGGCCTGCCATTGAACCTAGTGTACAACTCAAAGCACAGCCCAGGAGGACTTAAATTCTCTTTCTACCTGTTTCATCTGTGACATGTGGTGTTTATTTAATTCTGCCTCATTGTAACATCAGTTATTTCTAAATTAAAAAAAAAATTTTTAATGTTTATTTACTTTTGAGAGGGAGAGAGAGAGAGAGACAGAGAGACAGCATGAGCGGGGGAGGGGCAGAGAGAGAGGGAGACCCAGAATCAGAAGCAGGCTCCAGGCCCTGAGCTGTCAGCACTGAGCCTGATGGGGAGCTGGAACTCACGAACCATGAGATCATGGCCTGGCCGAAGTCAGATGCTTAACTGACTGAGACCCCCAGGCACCCTGATGTTAGTTATTTCTGCCTGTGCCTCTCTCCCGGGGTGTAAGCACCTGGAAGGCAAGGATTATCCTTTTTCTTTTATTTTAACCTCTGCATTAGTTTCCAAGGGCTGTGGTCACAAAGCACTAAAACAACAGCAAATCCTTCTCTCACAGTTCTGGAGGCCAGTGGACCTAAATCAAGCTGTTGCTAGGGCTGTGGTGCCTCCGAAGCCTCTAGAAGAAGCTCCCGCCTGGCTTCCCCAGCTTGTAACAACCTAAGTCCTATGCCTGCCTTCACCTCAGCATGGCCGCCTCCTCTTGAATGTCTGTCTCAGCACCTCTTCTTCTGTAAAGACGTCAGTCCTGTTGGATTAAGGCTCCCCGTCCCTAATCCACTATGACCTCATCTTATTTTGAGGACAAATACGGCTGCATTCCCCGGTCCTGAGGGTTAGAACTCCAACATACCTTTAACTCAAAACACCTCTGCCTTCACACTTTGTTTTGTCCTACGCGATGCTCAGTATAAATAATATCTGGACACTAACTAAATGGACGACTCGTTTGTTTTGTTTTCAGGATCTGAAGCTTGTTGGAATTAGTCTACCTAAATATACAGCGGAACTGGCTGAGAACAGAGGAAAGAATCGCTATAATAACGTTCTGCCGTGTGAGTTGTTTTTTCCACAAGATCTTCCCTTTTGTCTGTCCCTGGCCATCGCCCCTCTCACAGTGGAGGGAAGTGGGGTCAAGATAGTTACTAACCACCTTCACAATTATTCAGGAGTCACCTGCGGTGTGCTGATTTAGCCTTGTATTTAGGCATATTCCTTTGAATCCAGGCCTCATGAGAACCTTATGCAGTAGGTGGTAGCATATTCATTTTGCAGATGAGGGAACGAGGCACAGAGTAGCTAGGTGATTTGTCCCAAGTCACACAGAGGCCCGTGGCAGGCAGGCCGGGCTCTGGATTAGGTCTGTCATTTCTTTCAGGGTAAGGATTAGAGTCTGTGCTCTTATCCCCTCTATCTCAAAGCCCCTTTATTTCAGCTAACATAGTTCTAGAAAGGAGGTGGGTAAGAGGAGGACAGGCAGGGAGTGATGCTTTCTGCTTGTCCGGATACATCTCTGGTTGGCTGAATGCATCCCACTGCTAATTATGAATTGTATCTGGATTCACATTTTGAGAATTAACAATATCTGCCGAATGCACGGGGCTAACGACAAATTGGGTTTAAAATAAGAATTATTTGTTACATCATCCATTCAGATGAAATGTGAACCTTCCTCCACAGAAAAGTTCTTTGCGGTCTTTCCTTCGGATGAGAATTAGGGTACAAAGACGTATCAGTCGATTGCAGCTGTGTTCTGATTGAGGCGTAATTTCTAGGTTCTGCTGATACTTTTTACACCAGGACATTTAGAGACATTGTCGTTTTATATGTGAGGCTGTGTTTTTCTTTCCTGGCCTAAAACATTAACTTCTGTTTAGATTCAGGATTTTTTAGCTTGTGTGCTTTCTCTTCATCTCCTCCCTGTCCCCCCTCCCCGCCATCCCCTTTGTATTGACAGCAGGCATTGAACCTTGTTCCAGGAAAAATGCTTTGAAAATCAGGCTAGTGGGATACGCCTCCATCCTGCCCTTCTAGGGTTAACCCAGGATCACTGGCCTGATCTTACAGTTGCTGCAGAGGTTTTCAGATCCAGAGTTCGGGTACTGTTTTTTTTTTTTTAATTTTTTTTTAACGTTTATTATTTATTTTTTGAGAAAGAGAGACAGAGTGAGAGTGGGGGAGCGGCAGAGAGAGAGGGGGAGACACAGAATCTGAAGCAGCTCTAGGCTCCGAGCTGTCAGCACAGAGCCCGACGCGGGGCTGGAACTCACGAACCGCGAGGTCATGACTTGAGCTGAAGTCGGACGTGTAATCGACTGAGCTACCCAGGTGCCCCTCGGGTACTGTTTTTATTGGGAAAGTTCTAGACTACGAGTCATGTTGGTAACCGAGCTTGGAACTGTCATATTGTTTTGTCCAAGAGGAGGATGAGATGGTGTATAGTCAAAGACAGGGAAGCACGTGCTGCTGCTGCTGATTATTCCGCCTGACATTTGAAATTCGCAAGTTATTATTTCATTTCTTGAGTTGGACACGTTTGTGTGGCTTTGAGATGATAGTATTTAGAAAACATGAGAATTTTTGTGTTTTAGATCTTTCCGCCTATAATAGTCTTACACATTCAGTTTATTCTGGAATTTGGTACTGTCTTGTCGTAATAACATTTCTATGGAAATAAAGTATGCAGATTTGGGTGTTTACCCTGCCATGGTGGAAAGGGCACTAGAGTTGAATTCTGACTGCCCTTGACCAGACATCAGTGCTGGGAGAAGTCACTTAATCTTCCTGACCCTCAGTTTCCTCATTTGTAAAATGGGTACACAGGCCGGTAGGGTGGTTTTGAGGAATAAATAAGATTGCTCAGTGCACTCCCTGGCTCACGGCACACACCCAAGGATGTTAATAGTAGTAGGTTTGTGTTGTTTCAGAAGGTGGTCTGGTGTGGTTAGGAGCTTGCACCCCAGTGTCAGGCTGCCTGAGTTTGAACCCTGGTTCTGCCAGTTACTAGCTTTGCCGGGTAATTGCCTAACTTCTCTGTGCCGGTCACATAGGCTGACTGTGAAGGTCAAATTAAGGTCATCTCATTTTCTGTAAAATGCCACGCAGCACACCCTCACAATGTGTTGCCATTTTGTACTTTTCTCTCTTATATGTAATTCTCCTCAAACATTTGCTTCTAATGGGGACCTTTTTTCTCTTAATGTCATAGATGATATTTCCCGTGTCAAGCTTTCTGTCCAGGCCCATTCAACTGACGACTACATCAATGCCAACTACATGCCTGTAAGTGGGGGGACGTTCCCATGGCACGGCTTGTAAGGATGAAATCTTCAGGGCTCCTCTTTGTTTCTCTGACGCTGAATTTCTGTCCCTTTCCGTGTTTTAGGGCTACCATTCCAAGAAAGAATTTATTGCCACCCAAGGGCCTTTACCCAACACTCTGAAAGATTTTTGGCGTATGGTTTGGGAGAAAAATGTATATGCCATTGTTATGTTGACCAAATGTGTCGAACAGGGAAGGGTAAGTATCTTTGATTTAAATTATTAAATTAAATTAATTAATTCATTTTGGCTGTGGTTAAAGGATATCTTTACAAAATTTTTTTTAATGTTTATTTATTTTTTGAGACAGAGAGAGAGCACGAGCGGGGCAGGGGCAGAGAGAGAGGGAGACACAGAATCTGAAGCAGGGTCTGGGCTCTGAGTTGTCAGCACAGAGCCTAACAAGGGGCTCGAACTCACGAACCATGAGATCATGAACCTGAGCTGAAGTTGGATGCTCAACCGACTGAGCCACCCAGGCGCCCCAGTGAAAGTATATCTTAAGAAGCATTTTTGTTTTTTAAAGAAAACACTCCCCCGAACATCACCTCTAGTCTTAGAAACTCATTTTCTGTATTTTTCTTTTCTAAGAAAAACGCTTAAAAATCAGTTTAAACAAAGAAGAGTTTTAGTGTTACCTTCTTTTGTGGATGAATATCAGTGTTCTCTGTTCATGAGGCTGCTGCAGCTAGAGTTACAAGGAACAGGAGTTGGGGTCGCTCAGCGCAAAGCTCCCAGTCCCGAGCAGAAACGGCTCCGGCTGTCTCAGCTCTGTGTCTCTAAGCATCCAGCTTGTTCATCTGTGAGATGATAGATTCGACCAACTCAGTGATCAAACCCAATTTTTAGCCTTGGAACCCTTACTTTACCCCAAATCTCAGACTTCTCCCCAGATAAACCTCAGCAGTCCCCTCTCCCCTGTGATGGCCTGAAACCCCCTGGCTGCTTCCACCAAAGATAAGATTTCTTCTTGTAATAAAATCCCATGTCTCCATAAATGCATCTAAGGAGACCTGAAAGACACAGGCTGACTTCAGAAATTCTGTACCCAAGGAATAGGACCTAACGTTGCTCTGGGAATGTTTTCCTGTGGGTTTGTTACTTGAGGAATAGGCATTCACTCCCTAGGCCAGTGCTTCTCAGACCTGAAAGTCCATCAGAATCCCCTGGAGGGTGGTTCTGCCTCCAGAGCTTCTGGTTTGGGCAGTCTGGGCTGGGATTCCCCAGAACTGCATTTTGGAGAGTTCTCGGTGTGGCTGCTTCTGCTGCTCTGGAGTGCACACTTGGAGTGGCTCTGCCCTGGGTGGTTGTGGGAACCCATTGAAGCCCCTTTAAAAAATTTTTTTTTTAAGTTTATTTACTTTGAGAGAGAGTGTGTGTGAGCAGGGGAAGGGCAGAGAGAGAGAATCCCAAGCAGGCTCCACACTGTCAGCGCAGAGCCCAACATGGGGCTCAGTCTCATGAAGTGTGAGATCGTGACCTGAGCCAAAATCAAGAGTTGGATGCTTCACCGACTGAGCCACCCAGGTGCCCCGAAACCTCTTTTAATGTTCTTTATTTAACTTGAATGTTTATCCTGCCCCAAGTATGTGTAAGGTGCTCTGCTAGGGGCTGGGGCTGGGGCTGGGGGAGGGAAAGATCACAAAACACGGTAAGAACTGGTTCCCATCTTCACGGGGCTTGTGATATAGAAGCTTGGGTTCCACCACCTCCTTGCATCCGGAGAATAGGCTGTTGTGCAAACAAAAGAACTTTGTGAATGCAGATAAACTTTATGGTGTTGTGGAGCTCGGGCCTGGTACATGGAACATTCTGTTAAATATGTTAGACAAATGAACATGACATAGTTAAATTAATGGAGAACATGAAGAGAATGAACTTAGGTGAGCCCTTGTGTATCGAAAGTCAGGAGGGAAGTAGATTTACTGACTCTGGATGAAAAGGGAAGGGAGCCAGTGAGCTTTCTGCACTAGATACTCCATTTATGTTATTTCTTTCCTGTAACAACCCTCCTGTATAATTACTGTATCGATGGGGAAACTGAGGCTCAGAGAGTTTAAGAACTTGCCTACAGGGTGGCAACAGAAACCCAGCTGGGAAGAGGCTGAGCTGAGCATCAGGTCTATGTCATTGAGTGTCCAAGACGTGTGTTCTTTCTGGGAGCAGTGATCTAGAAACTGGGATCTTCTTGAAAATACAGGTCCCCAACCAGAGTCTGAAGCTCTGGAGGTGGGGCCTGGGCATCTGTTTTTAAAGCAAAACAGACCTCCCAGGTGAGTTAGATAATAGAAGCCACCTGCAGAAGTTAGATAATTGGAAGCCACCTGCAGTAGAGTATGCCTCTCAGAGGGGGTGGGGAGGGAGAGAGAGAGTGGGAGACTGTGTGTGTGTGTGTGTGTGTGTGTGTGTGTGTGTGAAATCATTTACCAAATCTGGGGATTTGGATATTCGTGGAGAACCGATGTTTCCTGATTTTTATTTCTTTTTTTTTTAAACTTTTTTTTTTAACGTTTATTTTTGAGACAGAGAGAGACAGAGCATGAACGGGGGAGGGTCAGAGAGAGGGAGACACAGAATCCGAAACAGGCTCCAGGCTCTGAGCAGTCAGCACAGAGCCCGACGTGGGGCTCGAACTCACGGACCGCGAGATCATGACCTGAGCCGAAGTCGGCCGCTTAACCGACTGAGCCACCCAGGCGCCCCTCCTGGTTTTTATTTCTGTTCACATCTGCCCACCAACTTATGAAAATCAAAGGCCCAGAGTGATTTGATTTGATTCTCTTTATTGGTGTCTGTATTTGTATTATAATTAGCGTGGATCTAAAAGTATTGGGCGAAGTCCAATTGCAGCTTTCTTCTAGCTGCAAGGGGTTATGGGTCAGTCTGAATTTAGTTCAGTGAATAGTTATGGACTGGCTGCTCTGGGGGCCAAGTGGAACTGGCTGACACTATGTCTCCAGAGAAGGGACAATGTCTGTTCTGCTCTAAGTCCATTTTCATGCAGAAATTGGGGCTCAGTGTTGGCTGGATCTTCTGATTTCTCAAGAGAAGCCAGAAGTCTGCATTTTTATGAGAAACCTCCCAATTTTAAAAGAGTTGGCAATAATTGTAAATGAAAAAACAGTTTTGGGAGTCAAACAGAACTCCCAGCCTCTGATGCCAGTTTTCAATATCTGGTCTCCCTTTTGAGGCTTTAGTGATGACAGACAATGTGACCCAATTTTTTTTTTTTAATGCAATTTTATTCTAGACCAAATGTGAGGAATACTGGCCCTCCAAGCAAGCTCAGGACTATGGGGACATAACTGTGGCAATGACCTCAGAAATTGTTCTTCCACAGTGGACCATCAGAGACTTCACAGTGAAAAATGTAAGTAAGAGGCCAAGATGGATAGGTCTCAGAAAAGATGACTATATATTAGTTTTGGGGTGATACTTTTTAGGTTGATGTTAACCAATGTTTTTTTTATGCATCAGAAAAATACTTTTGCTCTCTTTTTACGGAATAAAACTATCTACATACACTGTAAGGCAACTCTTTAGCTTTACTGTATTAAGAGAAATTTCATAAGTTATTTTTTTCTTCTCATTGAAGTATAGATGACATATTATATTAGTTTCAGGGGTACAGCACAGTGACCCAACACTTATACATGTTACACAGCACTCACTGTAATAAGTGTAGTCACCATCTGTCACCATATAGCATTTATATTCCCTACACTGTACTTTTCATCCCTGTGGCTTATTTATTTTATAACTGGAAGTTTGTACCTTTTAGTCCCCTTCACCTGTTTCACCCATCCCCTGACCTACTTTCTGTATGGCAACCACCAGTTTGTTCTATTTGTCAGTCTGTTTCTTTTTCTCCTCCCTTCCTTCCTTCCTTCCTTCCTTCCTTCCTTCCTTCCTCCCTTTATTCCTCCCTCCCTTCCTCCCTCCCTTCCTTCCTTCCTTCCTTTCCTCCCTTCCCTTCCCCCTTCCTCCTTCCTTCCTTCCTTCCTTCCTTCCTTCCTCCCTCCCTCCCTCCCTCCCTCCCCCCCCCCCCCCTTTCCCCCTTTTCTTCCTTCCCCCCCCCCCCCCGCCTCATAAATAATTCCTAAGTGAAATGGATCATAAGAGAATGGATCAGCAGCAGTAACTGTTCCTTCTATCTTCAGGTGACGTGCTCATAGAGTTTTTGCTACAAATCAAGGCCCTTTTGGATTATTTACTTGCAGATGTGTTACCAGCAATGGCAGTGTGCCTTGGGAGCAGTTTATGAGAGCAGTTACATTAATTGGATTTCAGGGCATATGCACATGGCCTTAACCCCCAAAGGTTATTTGAAAAATCAGTTACATTGTGTAGGCAGATTATGTGTCCTTTTTTTTCTTTCTTTTAAAGTTTATATATTTATATTGAGAGAGAGAGTGAGCATCAGTGGGGGAGGGGCAGAGAGAGAGAGGGAGAGAGAGAATCCCCAGCAGGCTCCATCTACGCTGTCAGCACAGAGCCCGATGCGTGGCTCGAATTCATGAACCGTGAGATCATGACCTGAGGGGAAATCAAGAATCAGACACTTAACCCACTGAGTCACCCAGGTGCCCCTGTCTTTTTTCTTAAGGGTGGTTAGGGACAATGAAGCAACATTGATATCTTTGGTGGGCGTGTAAATTGGTATAACCCTTCTGCAGTTTATATCGGAAGCATAAAAATGACCACTCTCCTTTGATCTGGTGGTTCCAAGTTTGAGACTCTGTCTTAAATAATCTGAAATATAGGACAAGGCTTATTATTCACAAAGAGGAGTCTCAGCACTATTTATAATGGAGGAAAATTTAGAACCCGTGCAAATTTCTAGCTTTTGGAGGATGGATAACTAAACTATAGGTTATCTCGCCGTGTATCATTATTTAGCTATTAGAAATGATGGCTGTGTAGACTGTATAATTACCATGAGGAGATGTGAGAAACAATTAAGTGAAACATACCAGCAGACAAAATTTTATGCATATTGTGAATAGTGCACAAAAGAAAAGCCTGGGAGTAGATTCAGTGTTGTTGACTTTTATGGGGGTGCTGGTAGCTTAGGTTGTAGTTTACAAGAATTATCCTTGAAGATTCCATAAGTCACGGATACAGAAGTATTAATTCTTTACTGATTGCCTGTGCCTCAGATGTCCTGGTTTCAGTTAACATTTCAATTCCTCCTCTGGAAGTGCTGTCCAAGCTTTTATCACATGCTGATAATAGTGGTTGAGAAGCCCTTAAAATATACTTATTTCTATAGATTTCGTCCATTTAAAACAGATTGGATTATCCTCTGTTGCTTTCAGTGCTAGGGGTTCGCCCTTGTGGAGGGGAATCACGGGTGGAATTGTCCACATTATTTAAAGAAAATTACCGTGACTGTTACCATTTTTATTAACTAAACTCCAGACTTCATTTGGGTTTCACATTTTTCTGCTATAGCCCTTTCCTGTTCCTGTTTCCGCTAAAGCCCGATCCTGTGGATTGAATCCAAGATACCACATAGCATTTAGTAAAATAGTAATTTTTGATTACACAAAATGCATGAATCCATTCCTTTTTTTTTTTTTTAAATGTTTATTTTTGAGAGAGAGAGAGAGAGCAAGCAAGGGAGGAGCAGAGAGAGGGAGACACAGAATCCAAAGCAGACTCCAGGCTCCGAGCTGTCAGCATAAGAGCCTGACGTGGGGCCCAAACCCATGAACTGTGGGATCATTACCTGAGCCGAAGTTGGACGCTTAGCCAACTGAGCCACCCAGGCGCCCCAGATCTATTTTCTTTTTTAAAAGCGGGAAGGCAACAGATAGAACTAAAAGTTTCCTTTGACTGCCACCCCTAACCTGAGCCCCCTTGCCCCTCTACAGAGATAAATACTGAAAGGTCTGAACTCCCCCCACCCCTTCCTCTCCTTATCTCACATAACTGCTTTCCTTCTTTGGATCAGTACTTTCGGTTAAATTTGTGAATGTCACCTTTGTGTGTATGAGACTTCCCAGTACCCTGTCCCTCACTTTGCCCCTTTCTCTACTCTTTTCCATGTTTTGAACAATGTGAATGCACTGCTTTTATAACATATATACAAAAAAAAAAGCTTCAAAAGGTAGCTGTCATAAAGGAGATGGAAATGCCTGCAGTCCAGATGTAGGTACGTGGGTGAGGTCAGTGCCGGGGATGGACGTAGTGAGAACACTTGAATCCAGGGCAGGAATGGCCCAGCCTGGGTGGAGTTCTGATGACAAAAGGTACATGCTTCAATCTGCGGTAGGAAACTAGTCTGTGTCTAACTAACTGTTAAAACGAGATCCACTTTCTGTTGTCTGATGTTGAAATAGATGCTTTTTTCTTTTTCTTTCTTTTTTTTTTCTTTGAGCGGGGGTGGTCTTTTCTCAAACTCTTGCAATTCTAAATACTTCCTTGGTGCTCGCCAGTTGCCTGTCGCTTCGTGAGACTCTCCGGAAGGCTCATGGATTGTGAGGCAGCTCTCGCCCCAAAGGTTCTGATTATCAGAGTTGCATCAGTATAGTTCATTTTTGGTGTTTTGGTTGATGACCTTCCCATGTGGGCTCAGGGACGGGCTTCATGAAGCTCTAAGAAGGTGTAGATATAGGACTGTGAGACTGTGAGTGCATTACTGGCAGGCACCCGTAGTGGGAAAGGAAGATCTGAACTCAGGATCAGAGGATGACGCACTTGTACCGCATCTAGGCTGAGTGGGGGGAGTTGATTCACTTTTCAGAATCTTTAAAGGGGATGATAAACCCTCCCTCTTGGGCACATTGTGGGGATTTGGTGAGCAAGCACTTTCTCAGTTGCTGTACCAAGGTGACATTGCAGTTGTTAGTTGTAACCACTCCTCTGTAGCTACCTGTCAGCTGTCCCACGCGGCTCAGCCTTCGGGTGCTGCTCCATTTCACGTGCCCTTTTCTCTTTCCTGGGTTCTTAGCTCCAGACAAGTGAGAGTCACCCTCTGCGACAGTTTCATTTCACCTCCTGGCCGGACCACGGCGTTCCCGACACCACCGACCTGCTCATCAATTTTCGGTACCTTGTCCGTGACTACATGAAGCAGAGTCCCCCTGAGTCTCCCATTCTGGTGCATTGCAGGTATGCAGATGGCGCTCCATGTAGGACCGATTTCAAACGCCATTATAGATGCGGACACTTTAGAAAAGCAAGGCGTGAGAGGGAATGCGACAGGCATTTGGAAATTTAAGAAAGGTTTGGATAAGGGACCGTGGACTTATTCCCTAAGCCCTGAGGCTTTGAGAACAGGGGTTGGCAAACTATAACCATGGGCCAGATCTGGTAGGTTGCCTGTGTTTTTTTAAGACTATAATATATTCTAATTTATATCTTACTTATAACATTTTATTAAGTTTATTTATTTTGAGAGAGAGAGAGAGAGAGAGAGAGAGAGAGAACAAGTTGGGGAGGGGCAGAGAGAGGGAGAGACAGAATTCCAAGCAGGTTCTGCACTGTCAGCTTAGAGCCTGACATGGGGCTTGAACTCACATACCGTGAGATCATGACCTGAGTGGAGATCAAGAGTCAGATGCTGAACCAACTGAGCCACCCAAGTGCCCCTATGACATTTTCTTATAAAATATTTCAACCTAGGGGCGTCTGGGTGGCTCAGTCGGTTGAGCATCTGACTTCGGCTCAGATCATGATCTCATGGTTCGTGGGTTCAAGCCCCTCATCGGGCTCTGTGCTGACAGCTCAGAGCTTGGAGCCTGTTTCGGATTCTGTGACTCCCTCTCTCTCTCTGCCTCTCCCCCTCTTGCGCTCTGTCTCCCTCTGTCTCAAAAATAAATAAACATTAAAAAAATTAAAAAAAAGATATTTCAACCTTACAAAAATATAGAGTAATAATCTAATAAACTATGGCATGAGGCCATGTTTCTTTTTGTTAATAATATGTTCCAGATATAAAGTTGCTACTTATCAGTGTCCTTACACAGTTAAACGTGGTTCTAAAGTTGATCTGAATCATTCCCTTGTATGCTTTTATATTTTATTACATATGTATGTATATCTGTGGTTTTATATAGCTTTAAGCTTTTGCCAGATTTTATGATGTAGACCTCATTCTGCAACCTGCTTTCTTCATTCAGCATTTTGGTTTGTTATTTAGTGAAGTTGAAATGCATAGTTTTAGTTCATTTTATTGATTTATTTAAAACATTGTTTTTTTGGCATACAGAACTGTACATAAATTAATGTATACAACTTCATGAGTTTGGAGGCAAGTATACACCTGTGAAACTATTACCACAATCCCTTTATGAATAAAGTTTTATTGGAACAGAGCCATGCCTGTTTGTTTACATATTGCCTCTAGTTCCTTTCATGCTAAAATGGCAGAAAGAGATCATTTAGTGTGCAAAGCCAAAGATATTTACTATCTGGTCCTTTACAGAAAAAGTTTGTCCCCACTTCCTGCTCTAGCCCAATAAGACAACTAGCTAGCTTTTAGGCTAAAGGAATTAATTTAGGAAAGATGAAGAGGGGCTTTGTTGCCCTATGGGAAACAGATTGATGAAACTTGCCATCCTGGGTTATGGTTAATAACTTGAATGGGACTGAGATTCAAGCCGCTCTAGCAAGAGGTTTTATTTGTGATATTTGACTCAAAATGAACTTTAGGGTTTGGGTCCCAGTCCCAAGCTAGTGTAATCCAATTTGCTGAGGTTTTAGTTGAGCAAATGTTTCATGATCCTGGGCATTGATAGTGGAGGGGAGCAAGATACATGCACAAATGCACATTTGAGCATTTTACGTTAGAGGTAACCCATGGTGATGTGTTCATGTCTTTTTTTCTTCAGTGCTGGGGTTGGAAGGACAGGCACGTTCATTGCCATCGATCGTCTTATCTACCAGATAGAGAATGAGAACACTGTGGATGTGTATGGGATTGTGTATGACCTTCGAATGCACAGGCCTTTAATGGTGCAAACAGAGGTGAGGCCGAGCTCTGTGTCTGGCAGTCCGCTTTTTCAATCCTGTTTTCAAAAGGTTGCATCATGTCACATACTTGTGTTGAGACACTTCACCCTTCTAGGTCTTTCTGGTTCTGGGCTGTGAGGTAACACTGGATTTCTTTTAGATCCGTAACTGCGATTGAATTATCCGATATGGTGATACGGTGGTAGTGATACCAGCAATGGAACAGTTGGAACACCAAGATAATACCTGGATTCCTTACCTTGCGGCCACTAACTCATCAAATAATCTTAGCAGTTCTCTGAACTTTGGCTTCCGGGTTGTAAACTCTTAAAACTGGTATCTTCATGCTTTGTTTCTGAGAAGGTCTGACCATCCTTAAAACAAGCTGATGAAACGGACTTCTCAAATGTTAGCAATGTGAATGAAATAGGCGTAATGTTCATATAGCAGTGTATCCTCACCTAGCCCTGTGAATGTAAAAGAACATCAATTATCATAGTCCCCGGGGGATGGCTGGCCAGCTGAGAAACTTCATGCTTAGTATCTACAATGTCAGTTGGGTAAGACCCATTGGATTCGGCTTTCCCTGAAATGTTCCTGACAAACATTGTTTTTGAGTCATGTTCTCAGCAAATATATTGGGAAATCGCCTTCTTCAACGCTGTAGGAAGGAATGTGTCTTGACTGGGATGAGAGCAGAATATTAATTTTGTATCAGGCTGTCGCCCTGTACCAATTTAGAACTCCATGAATATGTGCTGTGTTTTTGAGTCTAGCAGGGAATGTTCTGGAGGCCTGGGTACATCATGTGCTTTTGGGCGAGAGTAGAATTCACCTCCTGTGTTGGTCAGAAGAGATTTTTTTTTTCCTGCTATAATTATGTAGAGTAGAACTCAGTCTTTTATCTCCTTTGAAGAAACACAGAAATCTTATACCTGCCCACAAATTCTTTTCTTGGTCCTTTTTTTTTTTTTTGTAGTTTGAAGATAATGTAAACTTGTTCATATTAAGACATCTAACAAAATAGGATTATATAGAATGTATTTTTCTCTTTTACTTTTTCTTCCCTAGAGGTAGCCAATGCTTACAGTTTGTGTATATCACTATAGGTTTCTTTATGTACATCTGTAGAAAAACACATGTACACACGCACACACACAGTACTTTTTTTTTTTTGTTATGGCTGGTGTTCTTTCAAAAAACTGAGTACAGATGACACACACACAATGTTAACATTCGTTTCAGGTGTACAACAGAGTGATTCAACAAGTCTATATGTTATGTTCTGCTCATCATAAGTGTAACTACCATCTGTCACCACACAAGGTTATTACAGTACCATTGACTGTATTCCATATGCTGTGCCTTTCATCCTCGTGACTTAATTCATTCCATAACCGGAAGCCTGTTCCTCCTACTCCCCTTTTCCCATTTTGCCCATCTCTCCCCTCCCCTCCCCTCTGGTAACCACCAATTCTCTGTATTTATGGGTCTGTTTCTGCTTTTTTGTGTGTTTGTTTTGAGTTTTAGAGTCTATGCATAAGTGAAAGCGTATGGTATTTGTCTTTCTCCGTCTGACTTATTTCACTTAGCGTAATACCCTTTAGATCCATCCATGTTGTCACAAATGGCAAGATCTCATTCTTTATTATGGCTGAGTAATATTCCATTGCATATTTATACCACGTCTTTATTTATCATCTGTTGATGGATGCTTGGGTTGCTTTCCTATCTTGGCTACTGTAAAAAATACTGCAACAAACATAGGGGTTCACATATCTTTTTCAATTAGTGTTCTGTTTTCTTTGGGTAAATACCCAGTAGTGGACTTACTGGATCACAATTGTATTTCTGTTTTTAATTTTTTGAGGAACTTTCATATTGTTTTCCATAGTGGCTATACCAATTTACATTCCCACCAGTAGTGCACAAGGGTCCCCTTTTCTCCACATCCTCTCCAATCCTTGTTGTTTTTTGTCTTTTTGATACTAGCCCTTCTGACAGGTGTGAGGTAATATCTCACGGTGGTTTTGATTTGCATTTCCCTGATGATGAGTGATGTTGAGCATCTTTTTGTGTGTCTGTGGACCATCTATATGTCTTCTTTTGAGAAGTGTCTATTAAGTTCCTCTGCCCGTTTTCTAATCAGATTGTTTTTTGGCTGTCGAGTTGTGTAGGTTTTTTTATATATCTTGGATATTGACATGGAATATTTTTTTCATTGGATTTTATGTTATATCTAATTCTGCCCTGTGATTTTTTTTTTCTCTTATAGCACCCTGGATATCTTTCAGCATATACCTTTTTCCTCTTCCTTTTTTAATGGCTACCTGCATATTCTGACGAGCTTGCCTGAGGGTGGTCCCCACCCAACTCTACCCAGATTATCCCCCTTAACCTGTCCCCTCTGTTGAGAATCACAGTTTACTCCTTACACCGCACATGCTCACTAACCAAGAAAATCTTGTTGGCTTTGTTCATTGTGGGGCCGATGGGTTTGGGGGAGTGGTGGTAATCTGAAAGTAACCTTGGGTGCTAATCTCTGGGACCTCTGCTCATTTGCTTTCTCTTTTTACTTTTCTAACAGGACCAGTATGTTTTCCTCAATCAGTGTGTTTTGGATATCATCAGATCCCAGAAGGACTCAAAAGTAGATCTTATCTACCAGAACACAACTGCAATGACAATCTATGAAAACCTTGCACCAGTGACTGCGTTCGGAAAGACAAATGGTTACATCGCCTAGTTCCAAAGTAAAACCTTTCTGGAGTGAACCGGACCGTCACACCCACAGCGAAGGAAAATGCCCCGATGTCGACATGTTTTTATATGTCTAATATCTTATTCTTTGTTCTGTTTTGTTAGAACTAATTTGAGGGTGTGAAGCTGCACATGTAGAACATGACAAATGAGAAGTTGGGGCTGTCAGGGGCTGTGGATGGGTGTTGAGTTAATCAACTACATTCCTGAATACCAATGGGATGAGTTCACTTTTTTTTTTTTCCTTGAGAATTATGGAACACCAGGAAAAGTGAGCTATGATTTTTTTTTTCTTTTTCAAAACAGATTCTTTTTAAAAAAGACTATTTTATATGATTCACATGCTAAAGCCAGGATTGTGTTGGGTTGAATATATTTTAAGTATCAGAGATCTATTTTTACCTACTGTATCTTGGAATCTAGCTGATGGAAAATACGTGATTGTGGATGATTATCATGTCGGGAGGGGTACGTGGTACCTCTTCTGCCTGGGTTTTCTATTTGAACATGTGCCTTTTCTGAATTATGCTTCCACAGGCAAAACTCAGTAGATATCTCTATTTTTGTATTGAATCTCATAATTGGAATATAAGGAATATTTAAACAGTAGTTTAGTATCTGAGGTTCAGCCTTCTCGGTAACATTCCTGTTCTCATTTGACTAGAGGAGGCCTCCCCGTCCCCCATGTTTCGTGCTCTATTCTTTTTTTTCCCCTTTCTCTCCCGGTTTTCCCCAAAGACATTTCTGTTGGCCACATTTTCAGCCCATTGGTTGAGTGAGAGTGGAAACCAAGTATCACCTTGAGAATTTCTGGGGGTGGGGGAAAGCAGAGGAACCCTACAGTGATATAATCTCCTTCTCTTGTCCCTGTTTCATCCTTTTTTCTCATTTCTGTATTTGGTAAGAAGGATTATTTAAAGGTGCAATATGTGACTTAGTGATTCATGATGCTCTAGGTTTTTAGTAACGTTTTACTCAGGTTGGCATTTTATGTGCATCTGTGTGTCTGTGTCTGTGTGTATGTGTGTGTGTGTTTAAAAGCGTGGCAATCTGTGAACACTTCAGTGTGAAAACAGTGTCTGATTAATCCCTCCTCCCTCAAAGTCCACTGGCTTTAGTCTATCTGCAGTGACACGTATCGGTATCTACTGTATATATATATACTAAACTCTTAAAACAGTCATTCCTTTGAATTGAGGTGTACAGAGTTTGAATTTGTATCAAAGATGTAATTATTTTTAAAACCTCTTTTCACTATACTGCTGCTGTAATTACTTTTGATTTTTTTAATGTAGATTAATTTTTTTTTTTTTTTTTGCTTCAGGTGTGTATCCACCAAGAATTTCAGAATTTATGAGGATTTATTTTATTGGTACATAATCTGTAAACTTCTCAAGGCATTAACATGAAAGGGGTTGTTTCTTTTTATTTTATATTGTGGCTCAGGTTATATTTTGAAGAGGTTTTGAATTTATCCTCCTATAGGCGATGAAGTAGAGAAGGTCTTATGAAGGAATTACCAAGTCCCTGGATTCCTGTGGCCATTTTCCACAGTAATAAATCCTGCTGTAAATTCAGGACAACTGTGTCCTAGTGAAAATGGGAGCGGGGTCTTCTCCGGGTGCCCTGGTCACTCTTGACCTGGGGGAGCCCGTCTCCCGACGCTGCCGTGTTCCTCAACTTGCTAGCACCTTGAGAACTGACTGGACGTGCTAGTGGGTTATGGAGGGTGAACCACAACGTACCGAAAGCCCTTGATTCGGTTCAGAGGCTTAGCGCTTGTACGTCTTTTGTCCCCCTTTTCCCTTTGAGGTACTAAAAGGATTAAAAGGAGAGGAGGTGGTCGTGTCAGTGTCTGGGGAGGACTTACTTCCCACACAGAAATTGCACTTTTCGCCGAAGCCTTTGCTCTCTCTTGTGGCAAGCAGTTCATTCAGCATCAGGCCCTGCAAGGAATGGGTTGTACAGGCCTGGTTGGGCCATCTTGACTCCCCTTCAGAGGGGCCTTCGGCTCTTTAGGCCTGCATCAGGGAAGCCACGCCGTCCCGGGCTGTTGAGTGAAGCTGGCTTTGGGCAGATTGCTTCCAAACCTTCACACTGGTCTGCCCCTCCACGCGTGCAGCTCTCAGAGTTCCATGATGGCATTCGGAGGTCCCTCCCCGGGGCCGTGGTTCTGTGGGTCATGCCCCTCTCCACTTTACTTGTCAGGAAGCCACTGGAATGGGGGTGTAGAAGTCACTTCTGACAAAGATGCTCTGCCCGGCCCTGCCTACATTCCCTGCCACAGAGAAATCGGAGGGAAGGACTTGGCTCCAAAAATTCCTTTAGAAGGCTAAAGCAACAAGAATTATAAACATATTGTGTAAAATCACACAAAACCCCAGAAACTCTCCTTCCTTCCGCCTGGTATGGGTTTGGGAAATGGGCAGGAGCCCCAGCTAAGCCACTCTCAGATGTCATTCCCAGTCCTGGGAGGAAGGCTCGTGGTAGAGAGGTCTGGATTCCACATGGCAGGTCATGTGAAGGTCACGATGCTTCTCTGCATCCTGAAGAGGGCTGGGTTTGGGGGCCGGTGGGGGTGGTGAGGGTATTTATAGCACAGTGATTGAAAAGGGAAGATAATTGTGTAAATATAAAGGACACACGGGCTGGGGATTGGCCATAGAAAAGAGAAGGTGCTCTCGAGCTCCTGCCCCAAAGCCTCCCAGGAACGATGAACTAAAATCTGAGGAGTCCAGCGGAATCGCGGAGATGGTGTGATCACCCCTGCTTTCCTATTTGCCGGTTGCACACAGAAAAATGGCCAGGGTGGGATTAGTTATCAGTGAAAGGCCTGAAGGTTGGTGGTCAGTTGGTCTGGGGGATTTGGGGCATCGGTACCCTCTCCCAAGAGTGAGGACGTTTGCCTCCAAAGGTAAACCTAGTGATGTTTGGCACCGGTGGGAAATGACATTTGGGAGTCTGTTCCCTGTGGGCACCTAGTGACCTCCGGTGGACTTTGGCAGATTTGACTGCACTGGAGTTGGGCTTCGTTGAGCCGGAGGCTCGTTGGGGGTGGGGGCCACCTTTGCATCTGATTCATGTTTGCTTTGCATCAGAGATGAAAAAGGCTGGCTTCCTTTTGCAGTGCTGGGTTGCACTTACTGCGCTAAACAAGGCTTGGTGACTATGTTGGTTTGCCTCAAAAGTCCAAGTTCTGCGTTTTCAGACTGTATAGCAGCCAAGTGTTCAACATACTGTAGCATTTTTCCCTTGGGGGCACGTATGAACAGGATGTGTTGATATGGACTCTAAAACTGTAATTTTCTTGTAACTATTTTGGAATGATGCATATTTCTAATGTTTGTTATACTTGTACAGAGTATTGCTGTTGGTTGCTTTTTTTTTTTTTTTTTTTTAAGGAAAAAATGGCCTGAAAAAAAAATTTTTTTAAAAGACTCACAAATACCAAATATAAAAAGTGTCAACACACGGTGCCTTTTGTTTCTTTTTTGTCCCACTTTTTACTTTAGGTCCCCACCGTTTTGTATCCTGAGCAGTGTACGGGCCTGTGTTTAATTGGGGCATTCTTTTTTTTTTTTTTTTTAACGTTTATTTATTTTTGAGACAGAGAGAGACAGAGCATGAATGGGGGAGGGTCAGAGAGAGAGGAGACACAGAATCTGAAACAGGCTCCAGGCTCTGAGCTGTCAGCACAGAGCCCGACGCGGGGCTCGAACTCACGGACCGTGAGATCATGACCTGAGCTGAAGTCGGACGCTTAACCGACTGAGCCACCCAGGTGCCCCTAATTGGGGCATTCTTAACAAAAACATGTGTCCCTTTTGGATTTTGTACATTGTGTTAGTTTGCTGGGGCCACAACAAAGTGCCACAGGCCAGGAAGCTTAAACAACAGGAATTTAATCTCTCTGTTCCGGAGGGCAGAAGCCCAAGATCAAGGCGCTGGCAGGTTGGTTTCCTCGGAAGCTTCTCTCTTTGGCTTGCAGATGGCCGCCATCTTCCCTGTGTCTTCACTTGGTCTTCCCTCTGTGTCCGTCTGTGACCTGATCTCCCCTTTTTATCAGGAAACCAGTCATAAAGGATTAAGGCCCACCCTAACGACTTAAATTTTACCATCGTCACCTCTTTAAAAGACAGTACCTCCAAATACATTCCGAGGTACTGGGGTTAGGACTTTAAGCTATGAATTTGGGGAGACATAATCCAGCCCCAAACACACATCCAGGGAGACTAAGTGAAGAGGAGACTTGGAAGAAGAAGTGAGTGTGCATCTGAGATGTGGCTGCGTGTGCTTTCACAGGGTCAGACACATGGATCTACAGATGGACAGACACTCCATTTGTGCCATTTGGTCGCAACACACATACCTTAGGCAAGTCCCCAGGATTTTCAGAGGTTTTTTTTTTTTTTTTTTTTTTTTAGTGATGGATTTGGGGAATCCCAGAATTTCTGGGACACTGTAGCAATCTGGACAGTTTTTGAGTGCCAACTATGCACCAGCAACTATCCCTTAGTGCCTGTGATGCACCAGCCACTCTGCCTCTGTGGCTGGTAAAGCAAAATACCGGGTTCAACCACAAACAAAAAGGACAAAAACCTTTGCCCTCATGGAGCAAAAACAGAGGGGGAAACAGATCCCCCTCTTTTATGTGAATCATTTTATGTAAATAAAAGCTTTAGTATGTTGGTGTAAGGAAAACCAGCATTTCACCCTCGGAGGCATGAACTCGTGGCTGTCACAAGGCAGGCGGTGCACACCCCCATGCCAACGAGAGAAAGCTTTCCGGCGCGTGCTCGGTGCGCACGCCTGCGTGCGGGGAGACTAGAGGCCGTTGCCAGAGCCACGGTGCACACGCCGCAGGCCGGCCAGGGAACGAAGATGAATACAGCAGAGGTCCTCGCGTAAGAAGCCGCCCCAGGTGCCTCAAACCCAAAAGGAACGCACGAGGTACCAGGGAAGGTTTAAAGGCACAGGTAACCGGATTCCGGAATTACGGGTGGTGGTTTTCGAGCCGAGTCTTAAGCGGAATGTTCGCAGGAGGAGAAGGGGGGGCGGTTGGGGGCGTGAAAGCCCAGGCTTTGCGCCCGCGGGGACCCTGCGCGTGTCGGGGAGGCCGGAGCGGGAGCACCGGAGGGTGAGCGCGCGGGCGGCGGACGAGCCTGGAAGGGAAGAAGCTCCGGGACTGTGTGTGGTCGCCTGAAGCAGTCTCACGCCTGACACACTTCTCCAGGTGTGCGTGTACATGATACGTAAGTAACCGCGTGCGCGCGCGCGCACACACACACACACACACACACACACACACAGAGTTTACCTTCACTATTTTCTCTGGATGGAAGCTGCATGGCGGTCACGTGGTGTCACACGGGCTGGAAGGAAGGGCACCTACCAGACGCTGGGCTGGTGGAGGGGAATGGAGCCCTGTTAGTGGGAGCCAGGGGTAGAATTTACCACACAGAACAGGGCACGTACAGCCCTTTCAGTGGGGAGACAGGGTTCCCCGCCGCCAGGCCCCACTAGGTCCTCAGCAGTGGTTGGGGGTTCCTCCAGGTTCCTCCAGGACCTTGCTCATAGCCGGCTCCTGCTGTCTCTCCCTCTTAACCACCCCCCCCCCCCCCCCCCCCCCCCCCCCCCCCCCATCCTCCTTGCCTCTCCCAACCATCTGGAGACTGCGGCTAAATGCTGGCCTGCTTGCCAAGTGCAAAATAACTAGTAACAGTTCCAGCCCATGCCTGAGCTGTTGACTGTGAAGTGCTGTGTTGAAGGAAGGTCACTTTTCCAGGAAGGCTACTGCTGGTATGTCCAGGTCTGCCTGAGGCCACGACTGTAATTACTTTTCTCCTTAGGCAAGAAAGCACAGATCTGGAGCATATTACCGTTTAATTATTCCTGGTTGAGGATAGAAAGTATTTTGCTTTACAAGCGATGCTTCCTGATGGATGTATGGTGGTAGACAGGTCCGAGTTTGGAGGCCTGAGCTTTTGTTCTTCCCCTGCCCGAAGGGACTGAGTGGAAATCACAAACTTTCCTGCTTTTGATAAGCGTTAGGTGGCCGAAAGCTGAAGTTCTCCCCGAGTGTCAGGAGTGGAGTCTGTGGGCCTTGTTGAATACACAACCCTCGTGCCTAAGCAGAGGTGGGTGTGGGTTGATGTCTTGTTGAAGCTGGGGAAGTTTAAAGACCCCAGCCCCTACGAGGGCATCTTCCCAAGGGTGTTTTGAGCCCCGATCTCATCTGGCCATCACACCTTCAACTGGGAAGTTTCTGGGCTTACTTACCCTCATGTCTCAGACTCTGCCTCTCAGCAAAGAGGAGGCTTGAAGGTAAGTTCAGAAAGAATAGAGATGACGGTTCAGATTTTTGCAAATACGAATGTGGTTAAAATTTTGATGCTGTAACACTCAGCATATTGCCTGGGATGCATGAAACGTCCAGTAGATGGTAGCTGTTCATTTATCAACTTAAATTTTATTGATCATCTGTGGGCTGGCAGTGGGCCCTGGGTATGTACAGTTGAGAACAAAGCAGGCATGATCGCTGCCCCTGTAGAATTTTAGGGCCTACTGGAGAGTCAGGAAGTTTAAAAGGGATTAAACCTACCCGCTGACACATTGCAGCTAGACTGAGAAAGGATTGGAAGGGAGTGGCAGAGTGTGCCAAGGCCCTGAGGCAGGAATGAATTTGGCACTTTGAAGAGGGATCCAGGAGACTGCAGTCTCTGGAGCTTAGCTGAGAGGGGACCTAAGAGCACAATATGAAGCCAGAGAGGTAGGCGGGTGATCGGGTCCGACTTCGTGGAGGATGACGACGGGCCAGTACATTCCCCCTCCCTTGTCTCTGAATCAGCATGAGGTCAGGCGATTTGTTTTGGTCCGTCGATGTGAGCAGAAGTGACCGTACTGGTCCCGAGCCTAGATCATAAGACACTTCGGTTGATTTTGCTCACCCTCTTGTGCTTCAACCATTGCTATGAAAAATACCCCCGCCGGGCAGCTGCTGCCCTGTGAACCTGAGCCCTGGAATGAACACTTGAGTAGCAGAGTTGCCCCACCCAAGCCCAGCTGGGCTGTGCCTCGGAACAGAGCCACCTGGGTCCAGCCCTGCCTAGTTAGCTGGTCCCTGGCTGACCTACGATTCCATGAGAATGATTTACTCCAGGAGAATCTATGACTTTGGGATCTCTTATTGTGTTGCATTTTTGTGGCAATAACTAAAACAGCCTCACAGCTAGTATTTGGTGGAGCTGGGATTTGAATCAACTCCGAGGCTTGGTTCTTAGTCATCTCTTTCAAGAGTAGAAGATTTCATTTAAAATAGTCCTTTTTTTTTAAAGTTTCAATTTTAATTTCAGTTAGTTAGCATGCAGTGTTATATTAGTTTCAGGTGTACGATATAGTAATTCAACAGTTACATGCATCACCCTGTGCTCATCACAAGTGCCCTTCTTAATACCCATCACCTTAAAATAGTCCAGACATTTATAAACAGAACCCGGAGGTATCTATCAGCCTAAATTTTTTACTTTCTCTCAATGACTACCCAATTAGTTAAAACCTAATTTTTTTCTCCTTGATGAAAAAAAGTAGCTACAACAGAGTTTTAAATACATTTGTCAAGTTTTACAAAGTTCTTTAAAATGAGCGTGAACCTGAGGCCGGTTTTGAGTCCCTCTTGCTGCTAGCAGTTTGTCAAAAAACGTTAAGTTTTTGGACGTTAGGTTCTGAGCAGTAAAGCTGGAGGAAACAAGGGGGCACCTTCGTGCTTCTGGCTGAGTGTTGCCCTGCCAGGGAGCAGGGCTGGTTGACATCTGGGGAGCAGAAGGAGGAGGCAAGTTTAGTCCCTGGTCTCAAAAATTCTGACAGCTCATCCATCCCTTCCGGGGTTTCACAGCTCCTTTCTGGAGCTGGATGTCAATCTCTGGGACTTCTGAGGAAAATCATCCTAGTCACTTTCCTGAAGGCAGGTAAATCCTTGGACCCCAAAATTGAGAAGCGTTGGCTGGGGCAGCCATTTCGGATGTGGCCACTAGATGGCGCCAGAGGACTGGGCGGAGGAAGCCATTCTTGGTTCAACTGTGGGAGGGCGATGGGAGAAAATAGGATCCTTAAAGTAACTAGAAGGCAGAGAGGGGATGCCTAAAAATCAACAGGGTTGAGGAAGTGCCCTTGCCAGCACTCTGCAGCTTTCCCCCTTATAATTTAGTATACAAAAAATTTAGATAAAAAGAAGGGGGAAAATCCCGTGCGGTCTCCAAGCAATAAGATGGCCTCCAATGATACTTAACTCTCTGGTCCTCATAGCCAGGTGGTCCCCTTGGGCCTTGTACCATGGTTGGTCTGTGTGACCAGCAGAATGTAGCAGAAGTGATGGTGTGTTGCTTCTGAGATTAGGTCGTAAACATCTCAGATGTTTAGGTTGTAAACATCTCTGCAGCTCACTCTCGGGAGCAGCCCCGGGAGCGGCCCACGTGGCGAGGAACTGAACCTCTTGCCGGCAGCCAGGTGGTCTTGGAAGTAAGAGTCTCCAACTCCAGTCAGGCCTTCGGATGATTGCAGCCCCGGCTTATAGCTGACTGTAGCCTCCTGGGAGACCTTGAGCCAGACCTGCCAGCTAAGCCACTCCAAGATTCCTGATCCTCAGAGACTGCTTTGGAGTCGGACGGACCCGATTTGCCTGCGATTCTATAGACAAGTCACTTCGCTTCTTGGAACCTCTAGGTCTTTGTGAGAATAATAGCATTTACTGATAATGCGTGGAACATAATAGCGTTTACTCATAGCTTTAAATGAGATAATTTGTTCAAAATTCAAGTTTAACTGCTAGCTGCTTTTCTGTATAGGCAGAGGCAGGAAGTTTCCTTGGAGTAGATGTCTTTGTTCTGAGAAGTTAATGGAGCGCCCTGCTTAGTTATGCAGATATAGTTAAGTGTAGGAACCTTTTGTTACGATGTCTTTCCTGAGGCAGAGCACAAAGTACCTCTCCCCTTGGTATGCACAATTTTGCACACACAGCAAGGGGCTTTCTGGGAAGGAAGGACTGAAGCCCCTAACTTTTGGTCTCTGAGATTTGCAATTAGGGAAACCTGTTTTGGTGGTTCCTGGTAACGTTGACCATGATCCATCAACATGAATGAATATTAAAAGCTGCAAGAGGGAGCCCTCCATGAGGGAAAGAGGGGCCAGTGTTGGTGATGTAGGTTCAGCACCAGGGTTTATGTGGGGGCTTGATTTGTACAGCATGTGCTGGCTGTACCAGCCATACTGGACCCCATGACCTTGGGACTCAAGTATGGAGTCCGACCCTGCCATGGTGAGATCTTAGACCTGGGCGGTAGACCCACATCCATCAGATGACCCAGGACCAATTACATGGCAATGACCAAAGACAGTGCCTGGTCAGAGTTTTAATTCCTCTGTTCCTACATGGCCTTTGGCAGCAGCAGTCCTTTGGATTGAGAATTCCTCAGTTCTTGGACAATTTGGGATGGAGAAGGGGTCCAGCATTATGTGGGGAGATAGTGGACTTCTGTTAATAAGGCAAGTGTGGCCTTGAGCTATTAGTTGTGTAGATAAAAAATGTGATTTCATTTGTATTTTCCAGATGGTGAGCTAGAGTGTATGACTTGGGTAAACTAACTGCTGTTATAACCAACAAGTCCCAGAATCTCAATGGCTTAATAGCCATGTCACAATTTAAAGTAGCTGGCACCATTCAAGGACCCAGGCTGGTACAGGTTCCATTCCATCTCACCCAAACCTATGAAGGTCATTCAGAGTGTTAACTTTCTAGCTGGCAGGTGAGGAAGAGAACGTGGAAAACAGTGTGTGGGAGGTTTTTTTTTTTTTTTTAATATTTTTTTCCTAATGTTTATTTATTTTTGAGAGAGGAGACAGAGTGCAAGTAGGGCAGGGTCAGAGAGAGACGGAGACACAGAATCTGAAGCCGGCTCCAGGCTTCAAGCAGTCAGCAAAAGCCTGACATGGGGCTTGAACTCACAAACCGTGAGATCATGACCTGAGCTGAAGTCAGAGGTTCAGCCAACTGAGCCACCCAGGCGCCCCTGGGAGGTTTCTATGGGTCAAGTTCGGAAATGACATATATCGTTTTCAGCCACATTCCATTGACAGGGAAACAGCGTTTAGCTGGGTACCCAGGAAGCAGAGGAGAACTGAGGGTGTTGGTGAGTGCTGGTGTTCTGTGCCATATTGGGCAAGCCATAGATACAGTGCTTAGCATAGTGCCTGGCACCTAGCAGGGATTCCGTAAATGGTGGCATCTTCCCTCTTTCCAGAGACACCTGTGTGGGGAAGGAGTAGATGGGAAAGAAATGGCCTCTGTGCTTCTGCTTGGGCATGGTGACCCAACTGCTTCTAAATGTCTTGTTTTGTGGCTCTAACAGGGGACTGGGGGGGGTGCTGAGTCCTGGTTTGGGTGTACAGTGTGGTTATAGGAGGAGTCTGGTTCATCCGTGTCCTCACGGCCTCCAATCACGCCTTTAATTACTTGCCTGTAGCTCCTGGGGATCTCAAGGAGGTCAAAGAATTCCCAGCTCTGAAATCCCCCCAAGGGATGACATTAATTTGCTTCTTTGCAAACTTTTCCTAAGTCTTTGCCTCAGCTCCTTGGAGTATAATTAGTTGCCAAAGACTGTCATCATGCCACAAAGCTGGGTGCGGGCCACAGAAAATAGATCATAGATCTCACGGAACAGGGAACTAATTGGCTCTTTTCCTTCCCTTGATGATGATTGTAGCAGCAGAGAACTTTTTCTGCTAAATAAGAAGAGGCCGGATATCTGAGTTGTGGAGAGTTAATGGAAACAATTGAGAATACATGGATTTGAACAACAAGCTAGTATTATTTTTTTTACATCTATAGTATCATGTTTGCATAATGGTTTTTAATGTGCTTTTTTTTTTCTTTAATGCTTGATATATTTTGAAGCTCTTTTAATAGCAGTATACATAGCCTGTGTCTATTAGTCACCTTGGGCTGCCATAACACATACCATACTGAGTGGTTTAAACAACATGAATTTATTTTTCATAGGTCTGCAGACCAGAAGTACAAGATCAGGGTGCTGGTGGGGTTGGTTCCCTGGTGAGGGTTCTCTTCCTGGCTTGCAGAATTGCTTTCTAGCTGTGTCTTCACAAGGCCCTGGGGGGGGGGGGGGTGGGGGGGGGACCCAGTGCCTTCTCTCTCTTCCTCTTCTTAGAAGCTGCTAATCCTGTCAAGAGGATCCTACCCTCATGATCTCATCTAACCCTAATTACCTTCCAAGGGCCCCATCTCCAAATACCATCACGGTCCCGATGAAGATTAGGGCTTCAACAGATGAATTTCTGGGAGACAGTTCTGTCCATAGCACCGTTCATTTTTTTTTTTTTTTATTTCTTTAAATTATTTTTTAATTTCAGCTTTATTGAGGTATAATTGACAAATAAAATTGTAGGATATTTAAAGTGTACATTATGGTGATTTGATATACATATACATGTACATTTTGAAAGGATTCCCCCATGTAGTTAATTGATAAACCCATCATCTCACACAGTTATCTTTTTTGGCTGTGTGTGTGTGAGAGCATTCAAGTTTTACTCTCAGCAGATTTCACTTACACTAAACAGTGTTACCAAATTCAGTCACCATGATTTACCTGAGAACCCCAGACCTTATTCTTCTTACCTTCCTATAGGTGAAAGTTTGTTTCCTTTTATCAACCTCTCCATAACTCCTCCTTCCCCACCCCCCCCCACCAGTCTCTGCTAACCACCTCCTACTGTTTCCAGGTTTCTACTGTTTCCATGAATTTGACTTAATTTTTTTTCTTTTTTTTTTTTTTTTTTTGGTTCCACATATAAGTGATACTATGATACTATGCAGTATTTGTCTGACCCACCTCATTTGGCATAATACCTCAAGGTCCACCCATGTTGTTGCAAATGGCAGGATTCCGTTCCTTTTTATGACTTAATATTCCATTGTATATTTGTGTACCCCGTCTTCTTTATCCATTCAACTGCTGATGGATGCTTAGGTTATTTCTTTGTTGGGAGAGGTTTTTGTTTTTTTGTTTTTTTTTTGAGAGAGAGGGTACAAGTGAGCAAGGGCAGAGACACAGGGAGAGAGAATCCCATGAGAGGCAGAGAGAGAGAGAGAGAGAGGGAGGGAGAAAACTGGGGCTCACCCAAAGTGGGGCTTGTGCTCACCTGAAGTGGGGCTTGAGCTCACCCGATGCAGGACTTGAACTCTTGGATTGTGAGATCATGACCTGAGCTGAGGTCAGATGTTTAACCAACTGAGCCACCCAGGCACCCCTTTTTTATTATTTATTATTCTTTTATTAGAAAGAGCGAGTGAGCAGGGGAGAGGGGCAGAGAGATTGTGAGAGAGAATCCCAAGCAGGCTACATGCCAGGCATGGAGTCTGACCAGGGGCTCGATCCCATGACCCTGGGATTATGACCTGAGCCAAAATCCAGAGCCAGACACTCAACTGACTGAGCTACCCAGGTGCCCCTGTTGGGAGGTTTTTGATTACTGATTCAATCTCCTTATTAGTAATTGGTTTGTTCAGATTTTCTATTTCTTTATGTATTGGAAGGTTGGAAGGTTGTATGTTTCTAGGAATTTATCCATTACTTTTAGATTGTCCAATTTGTTGGCATGTGATTGTTCATAGTAGCCTCATAATCTTTTGTATTTGTGTGATATCATTTGCAACTTCTAATTTTTTATTTGAGTCCCATCTTTTATTTTATTTCGTAAGTCTTGCTAAAGACTTACGACTTACTTGTTTTTTTTCAGAAAACTACTTCTTAATTTCATTGATCTTTCCAATTGTTTTTTAGGTATCTATTTCATTTGTTTCTGCTCTGATCTTTGTTGCTTCCTTCCTTCTACTAATTTGGGGTGTTGTTTCTTCTTTCTTTTCTAGTTTTTTGAGGTATAAAGTTAGGTTGAGATTGTTCTGTTTTCTTAAGTAGATATTTATTGCTATAAACGTCTCTCAGAACTGTTTTTGCTGCATCCCATAAGTTTTGGTATATTGTGTTTCTGTTTTATTGACTCAAGATATTTTTAAAATTTCTTCTTTGACCCATGGGTTATTCAGTAGCATATTGTTTGATCTCTGTATATTTATGAATTTTTCAGTTCTCTTCTTGTAATTGATTTTTATTTTTTCTTTTATTTTATATAATTTTTAAGTTTATTTATTATAAACTTATAATAATAAGTTAATTATTCTCTGAAGGGCAGAGAGAGAAGGAGAGAGAATCCCAAGCAAGCTCCGTGCTGACATCATGGAGCCTGATGCAGGGCTAGATCTCATGATTGATTGTGAGCCAAAATCAAGAGTCGGACACTTAACTGATTGAGCCACCCAGGTGCCCCTTGTAATTGATTTTTAGTTTCATACCATTGTGGTTGAAAAGATGCTTGATATGATTTCAGTATTCTTAAATTTATTACGACTTGTTTTGTGGTCTCACATGTGATCTCTCCTAGGGAAAGTTTCATGTGTCCATGAGAAGCATGTGTATTCTTTTGCTTTGGGATGGAATGTTCTGTAAATGTTACATCCATTTGGTCTAACATGTAGTTTAACTCCAATGTTTCCTAATTGATTTTCTGTCTGGATGATCTATCTATTGATGAAAGTGGGGTGTTGAAGTCCTCTACTATTATTTTATTGCCATCTCTTTCTCCTTTCAGGTCTTTTAATATTTGCTTTATGTATTTAGGTATTCCTATGTTGGATGCATAGATATTTACAAATGTTATATCTTTTTGTTGCAATGACTCCTTTATCATTATATAATGACCTTCTTTGTCTTTTATTATAGTCTTGGGCTTAAAGTCTGTTTTACTTAATATAAGTATAGCTGCTCTTGTTTTCTTTTGGTTTCCATTTGCGTGGAATATTTTTTTCCATTCCTTCACTTTCAGTGTGTGTATCATTAAGCTGAAGGGAGAATTTTGTAAGCAGCTTATATTTGGGTCTTGTTTTTTAATCCATTCCGCCACTCTGTATCTTTGATTGGATAACTTAGTCCATTTACATTAGAGTAATTATTGATAGGTATGGACTAACTACTGCCATTAATTGTTTTTTGGCTCTTTGTAATTCTTTTCTTCCTTTCTTCTTGTCTTGCTCCCTTGTGATGATTTTCTGTAGTGATGTTCCTTTCTCTTTTGTGTATTCACTACAGGTTTTTGCTTTCTGGTTACCATGAAGTTTACATAAAATATCTTGTGTTTATAATAGTCTATTTTAAGCTCATAACAACTTAAGTTCAATTATATACTAAAGCTACATTTTTACTCCTCCCCTCATTTTATGTTTTTGATGTCACAATTACCTGTGTATCCATTAACAAATTATTGGAGTTATGGTTATTTTTAGTACTTCTGTCTTTTACCTTTATAGTAGAGTTGTAAGTGATTTATTACCTACTGCCATTACGGCACTGGAATATTCTGAATTTAATTGTATTTTACCTTTAGCAGTGAGATTTATACCTTCATATGTTTTCATGTTACTAATTAGCATCCTTCCAGTTTAGCTTGAAGGAACTCCCTTTAATATTTCTTCTAAGGCTGGTCTAGTGGTGGTGATTCCTTTTGCTTGTCCAAAAAACTCTTTATCTCTCCTTCAATTCTGAAAGATAGCTTTACCAAGTCGAGTATTCTTGGTTGGTAGTTTTTTTTCTTTCAGCACTTTGAATATACCATGCCACTCCCTTCTGGCCTGCATAGTTTCTGTGAAAAATGTGTGGATCATCTTATGGGGGTTCTTTTATATGTAACATGTCGTTTTTCTCTAGGTGCTTTAAAGTTTGTCTTTAACTTTTGACAATTTAGTTACAAAGTGTCTCAGTGTGGGTCTCTTTCGATTCATCTTATTTGAAACTGTCTGAGTTTCCTGGGTCTGGATCATCTATTTTCCTTCTCTAGGTTAGGGTAATTTTCATGATTTCTTTGAAAAAGCTTTCTGCCCCTTTCTTTCTCTCTTCTCCTTCTGGGACCCCTGTAATGTGAATATTGGTCTGCTTGATGATATCCTATAGCCCCCTCATGTTATCTTCTCTTTTTCATCCTTTTTTCTTTTTGGATGAATTCTACTGACGTGTCTTTGAGTTTATTGATCCTTTCTTTTGCTTGATGTAGTCTGGTATTGAACCTCTATTGAATTTTTCAGTTCAGTTTTTGTATTCTTTAGCTCTGTGATTTCTCTGGTACTTTCTTATATTTTCTTTTTGTTGAAATTCTCACTTTGTTCATGCATTGTTCTTCTAACCTTGGTGAGCGTATTTATGACCATTATTTTGAACTCTTTATCAGATAAATCACTTTATTTCATTAAGGCCTATTTCTGGAATTTTATCTTGCTCTTTTGTTTGGCACATATTCCTCTGTTTGTCTGTTTTCCTTGACTCTCTGTTGGTTTCTGTGCATTAGATAAAAGAGCCATCTCTCCTAGTCTTGATGGAGTGGTGTCTTGTAAGAAATGAATCTAATTATTCAGCCTGGCCTGAGCTTTTGGTTTTCTCTCAAACCTATGTGCAAGATGCTTTCTTTGTGTTTAGTGGCTTTCAGTAGATGAGGGTGAGCCACGACCTGTAAGTGTCCCAAAGGGGAGGATCTCATCAAGAAACAGGCTGATTGAAAGCCAGACCCTTAGGCAGCAGCTTTTAAAGTATATAAATAAGCCTCTTTCAGGAAAGACTGGGAAATGGGCATTTCTGTCTGTTTCCTTTGTGCTAGGACCTGGTTAAGGAGTGTTTCTTTGTTTGCTGCAGTCCTATGGGACCAGTGAATGCAAGCCCCACTGCCCACAAGAGTCACGTGATTGAGGGGGACATACTCTGGGAGCAGCCACAAAACCTGGGGCACCAGATAAGCTCCTGCCAGGGGGACACTGATGACCTGGAATGGACCAGGGAGAGAAGGTGGAGATAGTGTCCACTGGCCTTCTTGGTCTTTAGGGAGGATTGCAGTCAGCCCCTAGATGTGTGCTAAATTAGAAGCCTGAATCTTAGGCGTTGGCTTTTAAAGTATGTAAATAAGCCTCTTTCGGAAGAAGACTTGGAGAGAGGCATTTCTGTTTGCTTCCTCTGGCTGAGCCTTGGGGGACCACCCACAGTGTGTCCTCATGAGCCCGTTAAGAACTGTTTCTTTGCTATAGTTTTGTGGGTCTCATGGATGCAAGCCATGTTGGCTTTCAGAGGTCCATACCATTGGCAGAATGCTTTCACCTTCACTTCCACGCCATTCAGTTCTCTATACAACCCTGGGAAGTAGTAGGAAATGTAGTTTACCTCCATTTTAAAATGAGATAAAAGACCAAAGGTTAGCAAGATCAATGTCAGCATTTGTTTTTGGTATCAATGCTGTATGTTTTAATATTATTCTAATATTTTGGTAATATTTCTTCATATTCCTTTATTAGAATATACATGCCTGACATTCCACATCGCTTGGAGGCTATTAGAGGCAACCGTACTATATGTTATGAAATGGACTGTGTTTGGGTGTCAGATTTCTCTGCATAAACATTGAGTGCACTCAGGGCCATGAGACTATCTCTTTGCCTAAAGTCAACTACTAGTGACTGGTAGAATGTGTCCTTCGAAGTAGGTCTTTAGATTTCAAATCCGAGGCTGTGCTATATTGCACTGTTTCTCATGGGATGAAATTTAAGAGGTGATGACTGACTTGTTTCCAGCAACCCTTTCGGAAACTGGTACAATGCAGGCTATACCAGCCCCACTAAGCTTCACACCGGAGTCCCTCTTATTTCTGTCCAACAACCTCCCGACCCACAGTCTTTTCATGGCATTTTTCACCTCTGTGTTTCTCAGGGTGTAGATCAGAGGGTTTAACATGGGTGTGATGATGGTATAAAACACAGCCACCATCTTGTCCTCAGTAAAAGTGGTGGAAGGCCTTAGGTAGATGAAGAGGCAGGGGACAAAGAACAAGATCACCACTGTGATGTGGGAAGCACATGTAGACAGGGCCTTGCGCCTCCCCTCTGATGAGCGGGTCTTAAAGGAAAGCAAGATGACAATGTAAGAGCCCATAAGAGTGACAAAGCAGCTCAGTGAAATCATGCCACTGTTAGCTATCACAATGAGCCCCACCATGTGTGTCTCTGTGCAAGCCAGCTTCAGTAAAGGGTGGACATCACAGAAGTAGTGGTCAATCAGGTTGGGGCCACAGAACGGCAGTTGTACAGTGAGGATGGTCTGGATGAAGGAATGCACAAACCCTCCTAACCAACAGGTTACCACCAGTATAGAGCAGACCTTCCGGTCCATGATGGTCATATAGCGCAGAGGCTTACAGATAGCCACGTACCTGTCATAGGCCATCACTGTGAGAATAAAGATCTCTGTGCAGCCAAACAGATGGCAGAAGAAGAGCTGGACCATACAACCAACAAAGGAGATGCTCTTGACTTTGGCTTGGGAATCAATAATCAGCTTGGGGGCTGTAACAGAGGAGTAGCAGATGTCGACAAAGGATAGGAAGCTGAGGAAGAAGTACATTGGAGAGTTGAGATTGGGACTCCTTTGAATAGTCATTATAATGAGAAAATTTCCAGTCATGAGTGTCATGTAGAAGAGTAAGAACAGAAAGAAGCATAGTTGCTGCACTTTCTCATTTTGGGAAAGACCCATGAAGATAAATTCTGTAACATTATTTTCCATGGAAACTAGGAAGCTCGCAAGAGGGAACTACAGTGTGACTTTACCTATAGGAAAAAAAGTATGAAAGACAATTAGATTTGGGCACATGGTACCATAACATTGTTATTTTTTTTTTTTAAATTATTCTCTGGGGCGCCTGGGTGGGTCAGTTGGTTGAGCGTCTGACTTCAGGTCAGGTCATGATCTCGCGGTCTGTGAGTTCGAGCCCCGCGTCAGGCTCTGTGCTGACAGCTCGGAGCCTGGAGCCTGCTTCAGATTCTGTGTCTCCCTCTCTCTCTGCCCCTCCCCCACTCATGCTGTCTCTTTGTCAAAAATAAATAAACATTAAAAAAATTAAAATTATTCTCAAAATTTGTCACTTAAGGTATTGGTTTGGTTAAAGTATGTTTCTTGAAATTATCAGAGATGGGGGACTGTGTGGGAGGAGAAAGAGAGAGAGAAAGAGAAAGGAAAAAAAAAACTTTGACAGGCTTTAAACAGATTTAGGGATACAGTCTAGGCTCTCCTCCTGTGTCAGTAGTCCAAATTATTGTTGCTCCGGAATTTAAATTAAATCTCTCTGTTAAATTAAGCCTCTGAGTGGTAACCCTCAGTCTCTTTACTCCAGGATGCTTTTCATCCTTGTTTTAGTTGATGTATGGAATTTACAAAAATGCACACACACACACACACACACACATATTTGCGATCATAAGTAAGTCTTAAAATGTACACTTTGAGTCAAATCTAGGATGTAACTAGCTTTTTTTTTTTATGTTTATTTTTGAGAGAGAGCACGAGCAGGGGAGGGGCAGAGAGAGAAGGGGACAGAGGATCCAGAAGCAGGCCCCACGCTGACAGCAGCAAGCCTGATGTGGGGCTTGAACTTACAAATCGTGAGATCATGACCTGAGCCAAAGTCAGACGCTCAACTGGCTCAGCCACCAAGGAGCCCCCTAACTAGCCTTTTTATGAGACCCCTTGGCTTCCCAAATTCCTGATAGCCTGATTAGCTTTGTTGTATTTTAGATTATTCTAGGACTTCACTCTTTGTCATTTCTTAGATGTCTGAAAGTCAGGAAAAATGCATAGAGGCTTCACAGAAAGGGACTGCCACCTGCAAGATCCTCAAGACTTCAGATCCCAGTTGACATTAGTTGTTATAAAGTATGGAGAGGAAATAACTCTTGAGTAGGTTTAGATCTTTTAGATCTTAATAATAACCAACTGTGAGTTCTGGGGCAAGTTACTTAACAATGATAGAGACCCAGTTTCTCTGGCCATTGGTGTAACCTCTACATAAACACCAGAGTCTCCTCTGCTTTAGCCTTATGTCATGGAGTTTGGGGTCATCCTTTCATTGTGTTGTGTTGTGTTGTGTTGGATTTACTTACTTGTTTTTACATTAAAAAATGTTTATTTTTGAGAGAGAGAGAGAGAGAACACATGAGCAGGAGAGGGGCAGAGAGAGAGAAAGACACAGAATTTAAAGCAGACTCCAGGCTCTGAGGTGTCAGCACGGAGCCTGATACAAGGCTGGAACTCGTGGACTGAGAGATCAGGACCGGAGCCAAAGTCAGCGGCTTAACCAGCTGAGCCACCCAGATGCCCCTGGGATGATCCTTTTAATACAATGAATCACTGTCACTGAATGTAGTTTCTTTGTTTCATTATCTGTGTTTTCCTTTGAACCAAAAGGTGTGTGAAGGTGGGGACAGGGTGTGTCTTTATTTTTGTGCGGCCTGAATGCAAATGTTCCTTTCCGTTAGTTTGACCATTTAAGCCTCGCTTTCTTCATCCTTCAAATAGAAATGCTACTATCCACTTCAGAGAATTATTTTCAATACCAAAGCTAGCCCTGCATATAGTAAGCACTCACGGAATTATGCCCTTTCATTTTCCAGCCAGGTTGCCAGTACTTAAGACATTTTATAATGAAAAATTTCAAACGTACACAAAATGGAGATAGTTGTATTATAAGCTCTCATACACTGACCACTCAGATAAAAAAATGATTCATGTTTTACTACATTTGGATCATCCATCCCTCTTTTTCACTGGTTTGCCAGGTATCTTAATGCAATTCCCAGTCGTCATGCCATTTCAACCTCTACATGGTTCATTATCTGTATCTCAGGAGCTTTCTTATGTGAGCACAAACGCCATGATCACATCTAACAAAATAACCAGTGGTTGCCTGATATCAACCCATTCATGGTCTGCTGGAACCATGTTTTGTTCTCATCTCTCCTTTATAGTGCTTAGTTGAGTGCTCACCATACGTGCTCCATAGGCCAGGGTAGTTCACTGTGGCCGCTGTGCACCTGTGATGTGGATAGTGTGACTAAGAAACCGGTGTTCCAATTTTGTTTAAGTTTAAATTTAAAAAAACATAAAGCAATGTAAAGTATTTTCATGTAATAAAATTTTGGATAAGATGCGTTAAACAAAATATTATTAAAATTAATTCCACCTATTTGTTTTGCTTTTTTATGTGGCTACCGAAACATGTAAAATGACAATGTGGCTTGTATTGTGTTTCTATCACACAGTGCTGTACTAGGGGTTAGGCTCTGGTCTAAGTGCTTAATCGTACTATCTAATTTGTTTCTTGTAATTATATGAAGTACGTAGAACTATTCCTATTATTCACAAAAGGAATAAAACCCAGAAAAGTAAACTAACTTTATTTATAGTCGTGTAGCTAGTCATTGGTGGAACACAGATTCAACCTTGATAAATTCTCTTAGTCTGTGCTACATTATGTCATAAATGTACAATTTCCATTGGCATTTATTTTAAAAATACTGATAATTCTTTTGGGATCTTCTTTATTATTTTAATATTTCTGGGATATGAATTGTTACTTTAATTAACTCCAAACAAAACTTAACCAAGATAGACACCAGTACTCTGATAAATTAGTGGAGTCCTGATGTCTATGTTCTTGGAAGACCCATAGGCCTTACCACCAAACAGTAGTTTCTGCTACAGCATAGGCACAGTCTCAGAAAATGGTGCAGATTGTGGAAAAGCATATTCAAACTCTGCCATTTCTCCTGCCAGAGTCTAGGACTCAGTAGGATCCTCTGTCTCACCTTCCCTCCCCTGCCACTGTCACCTGCCGTGTGGTGCTGGGCCTAGACATAGGTTATTCCACAGTCTGGAATGCATTACTACCTTAAAAAAATTTTTTTTTATATTTATTTTTGAGAGAGAGACAGAGTGTGAGCAGGGGAGGAACAGCGAGAGAGGGAGACACAGAATCTGAAGCAGGCTCCAGGCTCTGAGCTGTCAGCACAGAGCCCGACTCGGGGCTCGAACTCATGAACTGTGAGATCATGACCTGAGCTGAAGTTGGCTAGTTAACTGACCAAGCCACCCAGGTGCCCCTAGAATGCATCACTATCTTTTAACCTGTAGTAGGATAAGGACAGAAGCAAATGGATGAGGGTTTAGGCTTCACCAAATGCTAAATTTCAGTGCCTTGACTAAATGCTGACTCACGAAAACATTTGTCCACAGACATTTCTTGAAAGAGGTAGTAGCTTTCTAAAAGTCTGCAGTAAAGGCATTTGCTGACCCCTTCAGATGTCCTCTGTTTCTTTCTATCATAATATTTAAAATCACTGTTTTGGGGGCACCTGGGTGGCTCAGTTGGTTAAGCGTCTGACTTTGGCTCAGGTCATGATCTCATGGTTCGTTGAGTTCGAGCCCCATGTCGGGCTCTGTGCTGACAGCTCAGAGCCTGGAGCTTGCTTCAAATTCCATGTTCCTTCTCTCTCTGCCCCTCCCTTGCTTGTGCTGTCTTTCAAAAATAAAAAAAGAAACATTAAAAAAATAAAAAAAATAAAATCACTGTCTTTTAGACTACTTGTGTGTCTCCCCCAATGGACTGTGTGTCACTTAAATGCAGAGTTCATTCCTATTTGTATAGGTTTTCAGAACTTGACCCTAGGCCAGGGACATATGTTAGGTATTCAGTAAACTTTGTAGGAGGAAGAGAGGGAGAGGGAGAAAGAAAATGAGAGTTACTAGTTTATGAATCCTTCTAGATGGTCTGGCTGTTGTCCAGCATAGAATACTGCTTAAAAACACAAACTCTTATCAGATAGAGCTGGATTTTCAACCCCTGGGCACGCCAATACCAACTGTGTTGCTAGTAAGGTTAGCTATTTACTTATTGTCTTCATCTCTAAAGTACGGATAAATAGTTCCTGCTTCATAGAATTGGTGTGAGAATTAAAATAGCTAATGCATGTAAAGCTTAGCATAGTGTCTGGTCCATTAGAAGTACTTATGAAATTTTAATTATTGTCATTTTTATCCTGTACATTGTTAATATGGGAAATATGAAGCAAAGAAGAAAGGTGATAAAAATGATTACACTTACCTGGAGAGTATGAAACTCTTCCTTCCCATCATTTCCTACTTCTGAGTCCTATGAATCCTCTACCTAGCTGTTACCCCTCCAAACACCATTCCTATTCCAGTAGTCTCATATTTCTGTGGTCAGTGCATAACATATACGAATAACATATATGTATTTCATAACATATATGAAAAAAATAGTCTGTCTTCCATTTATTGCTTAAAATTTCTGTCTGGGTCATAAAGCAAAGTTATTTGTCTTGGAGCCTGAAGCAAACCTAAGTTTACATTAAGTTCTTGGCAGGTGTTCAGTAAACAACAAGGACGGAGGAAGTATGATAGAAACGTGTGACTTTGGGGACCATCCTGAAGGTTAACTTACTCTCTTCCTGACATCCAGCGTTGTCTTCCAGCTTGGTGTAAATTCAGGCAAAGGCTTTTTCATATCTGAATTCTATGGCTTGGGAAGGAGAAAGAAAAGCCCCATGATACTCAGAGGATACTGTGTTCTGCATCACTGTTTTAAGCTATGAGCTCCCATGAGCCTTCAATTGGCTTCCCCTGTTGAAAGTTCTTACCAAAGATACAAATAACTTTACCCACTTCATCGTCCAGGTGTGGGGCCCACTTGGGAGAGGACTTTTTAGAATGAACTCCCCTGTTTTTATGGCCACTGGAGGTGGATCATCCTAGATTTCCTGTCTGATACTCATCCTTTAATCCAACAACAGTGGATTCCATTGATTAAGCACTTAATATGTGTCTTCCATTATGATAAGCACTTTATACACATTTCACAGTTTTTAGAAATTTTTTATTTTATATTTAGAGCCTCAGTTGAGTTGAAATGAAATAATCATGACTGTTGTTTGAGGTTCACTATCTCCATTTTTTAATATATGACTTCATACTTCACTGTCAATTAATTTAATGAATAAAATATCTGTAAGCCAATATATAATCCAAGTATTAAACATTATGGATAAATAGAATCTACCTGTGCATGCCCTTCTCTAGTGCATCCCATTGCCTATTCCTGAATGCCAAAAAGTTAAATATATTGTAAATTATGTGTATGTTAGTGTGTTTTAAATTTGAATTTTGAGAAGGTTGAACATTTTTTCATGACTTTAGTGATAGTTGGATGGTTTTTTATATTAAGTGCCTGTTTTTTGGTCCATTTTTGGATTATCTATCTTTAATTTATTTGTAGAGGTTCATTTTATATAATCTGGATTTTTTTTGTAATCTGGGTTAAAGCCCCTTGTCATCTCTTTCTTTCTCTACCTCTATATCTCTGTCATCTCCCCTCCCAATTTTGTAACTTCCTTTTTCTCTTTAAATGATATTTTTTGATGAATAGAAGTTCTTAATTTAATGTAATCTAATTTATTGGTATTTTCTATTATGATAGTTGCTGTGGACTGAATGTTTGTGTCTTCCAAGATTCATATGTTGAAATCCTAATTTGCAAGGTGATGGCATTAGGAGGTGATGAGGTCATGTGGGCAGTACCCTCATGGAAGAGACCCCAGAAAGCCACTCATCCCTTTTGCCACGCGAAGACAACAAAAAAATGCTTTCTCTGAACCAGGAAGTGAGTTCTTACTAGATACTGAATCTGAGACTTGGTTTTGGATTTCGTAGCCTCCAGAACTGTGAGAAATAAGTTTCTGTTGTTTATAACCTACCCAGTTTGTGGTATTTTGTTATAGCAGCCCACATGAAGTAAGATAATACTTTTTGTGTCTTCTTTTAAGAAATCCTCCCTATTGCAAGTTCATGAAATTATTTCCCATTAATTTCTAGATGCCTTATTGTTTTACTTTTCATATTTAGATCTAAAATCCATCTGGAATTAATTTTGGGCTATTCTGTGAGAGAGGGGCCAAGACAGATTTTTAATGTGAAAATCTAACTGAACTGAACTAACACCATTTATTATAAAGCTTGTCTTTTATCCATGGCTCTTCTGTGCACCTTTGTAATAAACCAGATGTCCACATATGCATGTCTGCCTCTGGTTGTCTGCCACTGCCTTATTGGTCCGTTTGTCTATATTTGCATCAATATCTGTCTTTATAACTGTAATCTTGTAATAATTCTTGGCCATCAGTAGTGGAAGTCCACCAACTTTGATTATTTGAAGGTAGGTTAGATATCTTTGGCCTTTTGCATTTTCATGTACATTAAAAATATGCTTGTAAATTAGCACAAAAATATCTTCTGGGATTTTATTTGAGATTGCAATGAATCTATTTATAAAGTTGGGTGTATTTGGCACTTTAATGATCTTGAATGTTAAGTGGTATATCCTTTAATTTATCTAGGTCTTCGTTAATTTTTCTAAATGCTTTCTAAATGTTTTCTAATTTTCAGTGTTAGGGTCTTACAAACATTTTGAAGATTTATTTAGATTTTCTACTTTTGCCTCGGATGTGGAAAACTGGAAAGGGTGTTGTTTATAGCCTGTGAATGGGAAAAATCTAGATAAATTATGAATTCATAACTTTTGGGGGAATGTATTAAAGAGTTGAGGTTTTAGAACAACTAAATATCCTGAAATATAAACCCCGCCAAGCAGAGATGAAACAGCACTGTTTCACTGGGGAGCATTGAAGGAAGAAATGTCAAGAGCCATATAAGTGGGTAAGAAATGTAGGCTAGCATGAGACTACAGAATGCCACAGACACAATGGAGTTCAATGAAGCACACTCGTATGATATTCTCTATAGGGGCCTTCACTGAATGCTCATGAGAAACACTGAGGACAAGGCAGTAGATTGAGGAAATCTATATTGGTGATACAAGCTTGTTTGAGGATAGAAGCTGCCACTGTGGGAAAAGCATAAAGCCTCACTCAGACCTTTCTCTCTCACAGAACAAGAGCCTTAGGTCTTGGGGGAAGAACCTTCTTGCCCCCGGGGTTCATGTGAAGATCCACTAGGGCAGAGTGAAGCATAAAAGAAAAGAATATTCTATCCTTGAGGAGGAACAGGAGAGAGGCCTGGACCCAGATCCTATGCCAATATGATTTGAGGTCTGTTCTGCCTGCGGGTAGGGCAATAAGTCTGCCAAACTAGACCCACCAAAGATGTAAGTCGAAATTCTGCTGGCATAAAAACATGGTAACAAATGATAAATGCTTTAGGTGAGCTGATCAGTAGACTTGACACAGCAAAGAAAAGAATAGTGACCTTAAAGATAGGTTAAAATAGGGGAGCCTGGGTGGCTCAGTCAGTTGAGTGCCTGACTTTGGCTCAGGCCATGATCTCATGGTTTGTGAGTTCAAACCCTACTTTGGGCTCTGTGCTGACAAGCTCAGAGCCTGGAGCCTGCTTCAGATTCTGTGTCTCCCTCTCTCTCTGCGGCTCCCCTACTTATGCTCTCTCCCTCTCTCTCTCAAAAATAAATAAACATTAAAAAAATAGGTTACTATAAATTACCAAACTGAAACATAAGCAGAAAAAAAGAGCAGGAACCCGTCCCCACCAAGTACAGAGTATGCAGGATCTCTAGGACAATATAAAAAAATTAACATTGGCATAACATAACTGGAATCCTAAAGAGAAAATGGGGCAAAAGAAATATTTGAAGAAACAGTGACTGAGAATTTCCAAAAATTATGAAATATGTCAAACTGTAGATCTAAAAGTCTTGGAAAAGTTGAGCAGGAAAAACAACAACAAAAGAAATGAAAAAACCCTATGCTGACACATCATATTCCATCTGCTGAAAATAAAAGACAATGAGAAAATCTTGAAGGCATACAGTGGAAAGAAGAAATATAAAAAAGAAGATATGAATTACAGCAGACTTCTCATCAGGAACTATATATGATAGGAGACAATAGAGTAACATCTTTAATAGAGTGGTGTCTTTAACTATTTGGAGAAAAACCTCTGTCAACTCATAATTTTATACAAATGAAAATATTTTTCAAAATGGAAGTAAAAAAAAAAAGATTTTTATTGCCAATCCAAAACTGAATTCATACTAGAAGACCTGCACTACAAGAATATTAGTTTTTTAGGCAGATAAGAATATTATATTTGATTGAAAGTTGGATATATACACAGAAGTGAAGCACTTCAGAATGGTTAAAGGGTAAATATAAAGGAGTATGTTTTTCTTATTTTATTTGCTCTTAAAATCAGTGATTTTTATTTTTTTATTTTTTCAAGTTTATTTATTTTGAGAGAGAGAGAGAGAATGCATGCAGGCACAGGCAGGGGAGGGGCAGAGAGAGAGGGAGAGAGAGAATCCCAAGTAGGCTCTGCACTGACAGTGTGGGGCTCAATCCCATGAACCATGAGATCATAACCTGAACTGAAATCTAGAGTCAGATGCTTGAGCCACCCAGCACACCAAAATGTTATTTAAAAATTAAAAAAAAATTTTATTTTGAGAGAGACAGAGAGAGTGTGAGCAGGGGAGGGGCAGAGAGAGAGAGAGAGAGAGAGAGAGAGAGAATGAATGAATCCCGGGCTCCACACAGTCAGTGTACAGAGCCCGACACAGGGCTCGAACTCACAAAACCATCAGATCATGACCTGAATCAACGTTGATCACTTAACTGACTGAGTCATCCAGATGCCCTAATAAGTGATTTTTAAAGCAAAAGTAGTAGCAATACATTCTGGGTTTGTAGTATATGTAGAAGTAAATTATATGAAAACATCATAAGAAGTGGGAGGCAGGAATTGGAAGTATACTGTTTTTTGGTTCTTAGACTCTATGAAGTTGCATAAAAGTATTTCAAGGTAGATGATGAATGGAAGATATAATATGTTATATAATATAGTCTCTATTATTATATATACATATATGTATATATGTATATACTAAAATATGTATATATGTATATACTAAAATATTTTAAAAAGAAGTACAAATCTATAGTGAGGTAAAATGGAATAATAAAAAATAAACTAATTCAAAATTAGGCAGAGAATGAGGAAAAAGGGAACAAAAACAATGGAACGTAAGGAATTGGAAAGGTGTTTGGATTGAATCAAACCAAGGGGCAGGCACCTGGGTGCTGCAGTCGGTTAAGCGTCTGACTGAATCTCAGCTTAGGTCATGATCTCACAGTTTGTGAGTTTGAGCCCCACATCGGGCTCTATGCTGATGGTGTGGAGGCTGCTTAAGAGTCTGTCTCTCCTGGGGCGCCTGGGTGGCTCAGTCGGTTGGGCGGCTGACTTCGGCTCAGGTCATGATCTTGCGGTCCGTGAGTTCTGGCCCCGCGTCGGGCTCTGTGCTGACAGCTCAGAGCCTGGAGCCTGCTTCGTATTCTGTGTCTCCCTCTCTCTGACCCTCCCTTGTTCATGCTCTGTCTCTCCCTGTCTCAAAAATGAATAAACATTAAAAAAAAAAAAAAGAGTCTGTCTCTCCTTTTCTCTCCCCCTCCGCAGCTGTACTCCCTCTGTCTCTCAAAATAAATAAATAAACTTAAAAAATTAAAAAAAAGAAGTAAGTCAAACCAGTCAATACTTAAATTAAATGTAAATTATCTAAACACTAATTTAAAAATATTCAAATTATATAAAATACCAAGCCCAAATTTATCCTACCTGTAAGGCATTATTTAAATGTGAAGACATACATAGATTAGGAGTAAAATGGAACAAGATATATAATAAATGCACTAATCAATGAAAGCTAGAGCAACTCTATTGATATCAGACAAAGTAGACTTTAGTACAAGGAATATTACCAGAGATAAAGAGGTGACAGATGGATCAATTTGCCAAAAAGACATAATAATCCTAATAGTATTTGCATCTAACAACAAAGTCTTGAAACTGCATGAAAAAGAAACACCTAACAGAACTGACTGTCCTTTTTTTTTTAAACATTTACTTATTTTTGAGAGACAGAGACACAGCACAAGTGGGGGAGGGTCAGAGAGAGAGGGAAACACAGAATCTGAAGTAGGCTCCAGGCTCTGAGCTGTCAGCACAGAGACTGATGCAAGGCTCAAACCCACGAACTTTGAGGTTATGATCTGAACTGAAGTCGATGCTTTAACCCACTGAGCCACCCAGACGCCCCCTGACTGTCCTTCTATTGAAGTTTTCTCAGTCATCTTTTGGTTGGATGAAACTCCTTATGTAGTAGATTTTTCAGAAAGGGGGCTTATGTACATACAGTATTTACTGAGTTACTATATGATCAAAACTTTAGTTTATTAAAGGACAGCTTGGCTAGGTATAATATTCTAGTTTATACCTTCTTAACATTCTTGAAAATGCTGCTACACAGTTGCCTTGCTTTATAGTGTTTTTGGGAATTTGCATGCCACAAGAATTCTTCTGTTTTTGTAAGTTATTTTATAATTTTGCCTAGAGTTCCTGAGGATTTCTTTCTTTTAAAAAAATTTTTTTAACGTTTATTTATTTTTTGAGACAGAGAGAGGCAGAGCATGAATAGGGGAGGGTCAGAGAGAGAGGGAGACACAGAATCTGAAACAGGCTCCAGGCACAAAGCCTGACGTAGGGCTCGAACTCACGGACTGCGAGATCATGACCTGAGCCGAAGTCGGACACTCAATTGACTGAGCCACCCAGGTCCCCCCTTTCTTTACCTTTAATGTCTAATAGTTTTATTAGAATACATATCAGGGTTGGTTGTTCTGTGTTAATCTTTCCTGGTACCCAGTGGATCCTTTAAATGTGTGGATTCAGGATTTTTTTTTAAGTTTATTTGTTTATTTTGAAAGAGAGGAGAGAGAGCATGTGAGCAGGGGAGTGGCAGAGAAAGAGGGAGAGAGAGAATCCCAAGCACTGTCAGCATAGAGCCTGCTGTGGGACTCAAACCCACAAACTGTGAGATCATGAGCTGAGCTGCAGTCAAGAGTCAGATGCTTAACCGACTGAGTCACCCAGGTGCCTCAAGATTTAGGTATTTTTAAATTGATGAAATATTTTTTGGATTATAGTTTTAAATATTGGCACTATCCTATTGTTTTGATTTTTTTTAAGGACATCAATTATATTAGGTCTCCTTGGTCTAACTTCTATTTCCACCTCTTTTTTTTCGCCCTTTTAAATGTCATTTTATTTCATTTGATTGTCTGGTTTACTTTCAAGCTGTTTATTATATTTTAATTTGAATATTCTCCCTTTGGTACTTTAATTTTCATTGCTGACACAAGTTTTTTGGCTTTTCTTTTTTCTTGAGTTTAATCAACTCTCATTTCACCCCTTCCTCATTTTAAAAACTTTTTTTTTGTTCTTAGATTTTATATTTCTAATTCAGCATTTTATTTTCATATACTTAAATGTTTGTTATGTCTTTAGCTTTCCTCAGAGCATAATTGCTCGGTGTTTATAACTTCTCAAAGTTCTCCAGCTGAATTAATTGAAAAACATCTTGAACCTTTTCCTAGCTCACAAATTTTTGGTAAAGTTTTACACTAGAGACAATAAATTCCATGGGGAATGTGGCTCTTGATCACACTGTGAGGCTCAATTTATTTTAAATAGTTTAAGCATCTCAATATTGAAAAACAGTCTTTGGTCTTCTAGTGAGTGTGAGTGGGTTTTCTAAACTAAAAAATAGAACCTAAAACTCATTGGCTAGCTCTTTTCTGTACCTGTTTTTTTTCTAGTTTATAGTTTCTAAATAGATGATCTAAAGACCGACTATGGGGATGATTCCCTGAATCCTTCCCTTTGTGATTTACCTGCATCACCACAGGCTGTTCATTTTCTAAAAGATCATAGAACCCGTGGAATTTTGTTGTGTGGAAGCAAGATTGGCACTGTTAGTTGGCAATCACAATCACAAAATCAAAGTCACTAGAAGGGAATTCATTGTCATGGAAACAGTGCCTCAGCAACTTGACCAGTCACTAGCTGAGTGACTCAGAAGTCAGTTAAACTCTCTGGCTCTTCGCTGCCTCATCTGTCAACTAAGAAGATGGGATTCATGGTCTTTAAATTGCCTTTCAGCTCTGAAGTTTCCTCAGTTTCGCCTAATGTCTTAGCTGTGATGAAGTGGCTCAGCCCACTGGGGGCCTTCGATGTGGAGGAAGGAACCTGTGGAACAGTTTTGTTGTGAAGAGAGCTTCCTGTGTTCCAGGGCGCACCGCGTCAGTCTCCTCAGCCCTTTGAGTGACATCCCTTTGAGTGATGGGCTCTTGCAACAGATGGAGAAATTGCTCCTGATTCTAAGGAGGAGAACCTTTATGTTCAAGTCTTTGCTGTAAAACTGAACATTACTCAAACAAGGTAGGTAATGCCATACCCAGGAGGATGTCTCAGGTTGACTGAATGTGGAGACTTTGATAGGCTCCAGATCACAGTGTGATGTAGAATGAGTCACTTTTCCTCCCCGAGCCTCAGTTTCTGCCCCTGTATAAAGGAGGGGGCTGAACAGAATGTGCCCTAAAGTTCTCCTCGACGTTCACATTCTGGGATTCTGTCAAGTACCACTTGGGCTCTAGAGTGAGTTGTGGGAAGGAGGCCCTTGTGATGTGACTTTCAGTTCATTGCAGTAGGTCTTCCAGGCTCTCTATCACTTGTTATTTTGTCCTCGTCATTCAGACTGTATTTGGGAGGATAAAGTTGTACCTAGTTAGGGTCTAGAACATCACTTACCTACCTAGGTTTACATGTAATCCACGGGTTACCTTCTAATCTGTGATCCTAGGGTGAGGGTTTTATCTGGGGAAGTGCTGGAGGAGGTAATTTGTTGCCGACTAGCTGTCTTTCTTTCGGGCAAGGGGAATGAGAAAGCAGAGAGAAATGTAAATAAATACCAGGAAGGGCGAGCTGATAATAGCTACTACTTATTGAGAGCTTCCTGTTTGCCAGGCAGCCCTCTTGCAACAACCATGTCAGATATGAATTGTTACCCTATTCCAAGAAAATAAAAAAATCTGTTCCCAGAGACACATGATGTGATCGAGCTCAGCATCGGCAGCCACCTGCAGTGCTTGTTCCCACAATCCCTACCTGAGACCAGCCCCCGAGGAGAGAGAAGGGCGGCTCAGCAGGTGTTCTCGTTTTGTTTTCTCCAGTCCCTTAGAGGTCCGTGAACCTGGAAATGTTCCCTCCACTAAAAAGGCGGGTCACTTCTGACCTGTGATTCATCACTTCCGTGCCTCACAATGATGCCATGAGCTCATCTGATACAATTGTCTTACATTTCCCTAATGAATTTTTTGTTTGTATTTTAAAATATATATCATGTGGTCCTAAATGGTAATCTTCTCAACGTATAGACTCAGATGTTATATGTACAGGAGTGTGTCAGAGATTTGGTCTCTTAAGTGAGAATTGGGCAATTCATGTCCAAGCAACACTGCATAAAACAAAGAGCAACTAATGCCTTCTATGGAACGTAATTCATGGAAAATAATCTATGAGGTAGAAGTAATAACTTTAAAAAAATTTTTTTAACATTTATTTATTGTTGAGAGACAGAGACAGAGTGTGAGCAGGGAAGGGGCAGAGAGAGGGGGAGACACAGTATCTGAAGCAAGCTCCAGGCTCTGGGATGTCCACACAGAGCCTGATGTGGGCCTCGAACTCATGAACTGTGAGATCAGGACCTGAGCTGAAGTCAGATGCTTAACCGACTGAGCCACCCAGGTGCCCCAGTAATATTTTAATAGCAAAGTTGTGATATGTGTGTCTTTGATCTTGTGCAATAAAATGTAAATGTCTGTTTCCAAAATAGAAATGATCTACATTATTCACAACTATATATGCTTGATGAAAAAGAGTCACACCTGTGTTGTATGAGGTCAAGATAGACTGAAAGGAAAATGTAGACAGCATTAAATAACCTACTCTTTCTTATCAATTCTACTGGTTAATCAACTTACCAATCAAAACTCTACATATATAGTGAGCACCATCTGTAAGGTTGACACTTAAGTGCCGTGTGGGTTTGAGGAGTAATAAACTGAAGACAAAAATAGGCAACATGAAACCACAATAAGCAATAAAAGTCTCTATAAAAATCAAATGTAATAAATTGTATGGTTCTAACTGTAGGTGGTAGAGAATTTCTTCTTCTTCTTTTCCTTCTTCCTTTTTTTTTTTTTTAAAGTATGCTTCATGCCCAGTGCAGAACCCAGCGTGGGGCTTGATCTCACCACCCTGAGATCAAGACCTGAGCTGAGATTGAGTTGGATGCTTAACTGACTGAACCACCCAGGTGCCTTGAGAATCTCTTCATTTTTAAATTCAACTCCGTGAACATTTACTGAGTACTTACTGTGTATTTAGTTCTGAAGATTCAGACATGAACAAGCTCTGCTTATTAAGGGAGACAGATACTGAAACAGTAATTATGATAAAAATTGGTAAATATTCCAGCAGAAAGATGTAAAAAACAAACAAACAAACAAACAAACAAACACAGAAGTGTTGGCTAGAGGGGAATGATGAGTGGTTTTGATCTGAGCATTAAAACAAGAATAACCTTGGGGCGCCTGGTTGGCTCAGTCATTGGAGCATGGTTGGGTTCAAGCCCCAACTCAATGCCAAGTAGAGATTGTAGAGATTACTTAAAAATGAAATCTTAAAAAAAAAATAAAACGAGAGTAAACAGTTAGAAAGCTGAGGTGTGCATGCCACACAAAATGTAAAGAGCATACGTGCAAAGAGCAAGTTTGGGAGAAAGATGTCTATTTCCGACTAGCTGGAAGGCGGGCTCCGGGAGCAGTGGCAGCAGGGAAACTAGAGAACGGGCTCCAGTTCGTACATGCCATGCAAATACTACTGGACTTAGCCTTGTAGGCAGGGGGACCATTGATAGATTTCAGGTCACTGCATGATGTGTTCAGATTTGCATTTAGAAGTGTAACAACAATAATAAAGATAGCTTATGTTTATTGAGGGCTTGCTATGAACTCGGTGCCACATGCCTTATTGCACTGAACAGACAGATTGCTTAAACTCATTTCCAGAGTCGAGAGCTGAGACGAACGCACAAGTGTGGAAGTGACCGGGGTGGCTTCCTAGGCAGCGGACACTGTAGAGTGGGTGGGACTCGGATCGGGAGGTGGAGGGGCAGGCATGGCGTGTAATGTGAAAAGTAAGATGCTCCTGTGGTGGTTATCAGCTTGCTTTCATGAGAAGGTGAGGGGACTTTTTAAAAAAATTAATTAATTAATTAATTAATTTTTTAAACTTGTTTTATTTTTTATTTTTTTAAATTTACATCCAAATTAGTTAGCATGTAGTGCAACAATGATTTCAGGAGTAGATTCCTTAGTGCCCCCGGCCCATTTAGCCCATCCTTCTCCCACAACCCCTCCAGAAACCCTCAGTTTGTTCTGCATATTTATGAGTCTCTTCTGTTTTGCCCCTCTCCCTGTTTTTGTATTATTTTTGTTTCCCTTCCCTTATGTTCATCTGTTTTGTGAAGGTGAGGGGACTTCTAAGAAGAGCAAGAATATGTATTTAGAGGTGAGTGAAGTTGGCTTAAAAGGGCATGGGGAAATACTTTAGAGCTTCTGAAAGTCAGTGGAGGAGTTGAGGCCTGTATCCAGGCAACAGGGTGGTGTCTGAGTGATCCGAGCACAGGGACTCAGGGAGAATGCTGACTTCAGCATGCAGGCTGGCGGGAGGTGGCGGGAGGTGCGGGGGGGGGGGGGGGGAGGATCTGTGACACCTGGGGAGGGTCGGTGCATGGAGGAGCTGCGGTGATCCTCACATGGGCTCCTATCCTGCCTGAAGACCGAGACTTCAGGAAGATGGAGGAGGAAATTGGTGAAATCAGTGGGTTGTGGAGAGTGTGTAAATGTGGGAAAAGCAGGAGAGGCAGGAGTCAGAGGTGACTGCAAAGATTCAAGTCTGAGGGCTGAGCAGAATGGCGGTGCTGCTGTAAGACCCCCTGAGAAGAGGGGTCTGTCAGAGCGCGCCTGCTGGGAGATACCCACTCCACAGGTCAGAGTCACCAGTTGCAGCTCTAACCCCTGACTAAAGCCGTGCCATGAGGGGCAGAGGAGGAGGGGACATTCCCAAGTCTCACACTCTGCTCAGTGTCCCACATAGCTTCTTCGTCTCTCTTATTCCGGAGATGGTGGCATTGAAATGTTCCCGATAACTTGCAGTTGCCTGCCATGTTCCTGCTATTCACAGGGAAGGCATAATAAATGGATTTGGACAAGTTTTATATCAACCATGGGTTTTGATGTCATTTCTGTAAGGTGCTGGAGTGGCCAACCACTTTCTCATCTGGCTGAGGAGTGGTGGTCCTCTCTCCCTTTCTAGAAAGGCCTGGGTTTCAGCGTTGGCTCAATCATTCACAAGATGTATTTGGGCAGGCTACTTAACCTCTCTGAGTCACAATTGACTCACCTATCAATTAGCGACCTCAAAGTGGTACAGGAAGAATTAATTGAGGGGACAATGGTTATCACAGTCCAGCACGCAGTAGCTACTGACTAAAGGACAACAGTATCTGCTGCTGTGGCTGTCGGGGTGACAATGACAGTGACAATGGTGAAATCGGGTCACCACATGCTTGAGGTTTCCTCCGGCCACCAGAGGCTGGATTGTTTTTGTTTAAGATTTTTAAAGTTTATTTATTTTGAGAGAGAAAGAGCACACACAGAGGGGAGGAGCAGAGAGGGAGGGAGACAGAGAATCCCAAGCAGGCCCCACCCAGGATGGAGCCCCACAAGGGGCTCGATCTCATGACAGTGAGATCATGACTTGAGCTGATGATATCCAGAGTCCGTCGCTTAACTGACTGAGCCACCCAGTCAGGGAGCCCACTCAGGCTCCCTGAGTCTGTGGGTTGTTTTTGGTGTTTCCTTGTTTCCCTTCCTCTGGAACAGAAAGGGAACCTCCCCTTGCTTCGCCTCTCCTGTTCAGTTGTTCTTCTTCAGTGCCCTTCTTTCATGCCACGCAATCCCCCGTTTCTTCTCCAGTGTTAGCCAGGTGACTCACCGAGGATTCTCTCAGTGTATTTTCACCTTCTGTATATCTTCTAGTTTTTACTATGAGAAAGATTAGTGATGAGGGAGGTATTTAATTTATTTCAGTGTGGGAGCCCAAGTGAAAGAAGAAAAAAATAAAAGGAATAAGAAATACTTCAGGGTAGTCTTACTTTTTTTTTTTTTTTTTAAACTGAGGTATAGCTGACACACAACGTTACATCAGTTTCAGGTGTACAACATAGTGATTTGACACCTTCAACCCAATTTCAAAAGCAGAGAAAATCTTTGAGAGATTCCTCTGCCTCGTGTCATGAACGTGCTGCTGAATCGCATGTAGTTACAAGCTTCCTGAAGGTGAGAGCCATCTTTCGTTCTTCTCTTGTATGTCCCAAATCGCCTGGGCACAGGGTAGGTACTTAATAAAACATTTGGTTAAAGAACTGAATTAAAATAAATCCTCACCTCCTGCTGACAAAAAATACCAATGGTGGGAAAACTGAAAGACAGAAACAAGCAAACTGGTGAATCCCCATATATTACATTCGAACTGTTGTTTGATACTGACCTATATTCTCAACAACTTCCAGATGTCCACTTGGACCCCAGGTATCAAAATTTTCTCGAAATGTTTGTAAAAATTCATGAAGATGTGGGACTGAGCAAAACCATAGGACCTGAGAGAATCCAGAAACTTAGATAATTCGTGTAAGGAAAATATTGAAGATATTCTTTAGAAAGGGAGAACTATGAATGAAATTGGCATTTCTGGGAAGTAAATGGAGGAAACCAGGGATTCACGAGACGTTTACTTGAGAATTTCTCATGCAAAGGCATGATGAGAAATGTTAAGAATGGGAGAATTGTTGGTAATATGGATACTTATTAATGCTGAAAATGTTGATTATTATTTCCAGTGTGGTATACTTGAAATAACATACCAGTTGGAATAAAATGATCTGGTTCTTGTTCTGGATCCACTTCTTACTGGGAGGCTTCGCTAATTCCCAACCCCTTTGAGCTTTGGTTTTCTCCCTTGTGATAAGGAGATCATGGAGTTTTTTTGCAAGATAGATTGCATAGTGTCTTGTATAGAGTGGACTGTTGGGCAGTGAATGGATAAACGTTTGTGATATTAACAAATAAATAAGTAAAATAAACCAATAAGATAATATGTGCAAAAGGGCTCTATTAACAGGCAAGTGCTAAATAAACATGAAGGATTGTTGTTATGATGTGTTTGTTTTGTCACAGGGCTCTTCTCTGAGATACATTTTCTCCAGATGGAGTCCATGGCCATTACAAATAATGTGACTGAATTAATTTTCACTGGCCTGTTTCAGGATCCAGAGGTTCAGAGAGCGTGCTTTGTGGTGTTTCTTCCTGTGTACCTGGCGACAGTGGTGGGCAATGGTCTCATTGTTCTGACAGTCAATGTCAGTAAGAGTCTGCGTTCCCCCATGTACTTCTTCCTTAGCTACTTGTCCCTGGTGGAGATCACTTACTCCTCTACTGTTGTCCCTAAATTCATGACAGACTTACTTGCCAAGATTAAAACCATCTCTCTGGAGGGCTGTGTGGCTCAGATATTCTTCTTCCACTTCTTTGGGGTCACTGAGATCCTTTTGCTTGTGGTGATGGCCTATGACCGCTATGTGGCCATCTGCAAGCCTCTTCAGTATATGAACATTATGAGCCGCCAACTGTGTCATGTACTGGTGGCTGGCTCCTGGCTTGGGGGCTTTTCCCACTCCATTATACAGATTCTCATCACCGTCCAGTTACCCTTCTGTGGTCCCAATGTGATTGACCACTACTTCTGTGATCTTCAGCCATTATTCAAGCTTGCCTGCACTGACACCTTTGTGGAGGGGGTTATTGTGTTGGCCAACAGTGGCTTAATTGCTCTGTGTTCCTTCCTCATTTTGGTGTCCTCCTATATTATCATCCTTGTCAACCTGAGGAACCATTCTGCAGAGGGGAGGCGCAAAGCCCTCTCTACCTGTGCCTCTCACATCACAGTGGTCCTCTTGTTCTTTGGACCTGCTATCTTCCTCTACATGCGACCCTCCTCCACCTTCACTGAGGACAAACTGGTGGCCGTGTTCTACACAGTTGTCACCCCCATGCTGAACCCCATCATCTACACACTCAGAAATGCAGAGGTGAAAATTGCCATGAGGAGGTTGTGGGGCAAAAAGAACTTAGGGATGGAATAAAAATGGGAAAGTGATAAAGAAAAACATCTAATTATTCTTTGTTTTTGAAATGAATTTTGATTTCAGTGGGACATTCAGGAATGGCAAAAACAAATGTAAGGACTTAATGTTACTGTTGCTGTGATTCTCCTTAATAACCAAACACTTGCTTGTATCTTGGTATAATGTTCCAAGGGAAGAGATCAGATTGCCTCTATGATATCCAAGAATATCATGAGGTTGGGTAACATTGAGACTCAAACTAAATGGCAAATGCAAAGGAGAATATTTTGACAGATGTTTTGTAAGTTAAAGTACTTCTATGACATACTTCCTCTCTCCTTCCCTCCCTTCTTCCCTCCCTCCCTTCCTCCCTCCCTTCCTTCTCCCTTCTGTGTTCAGTCTCCTAATGACAACAGCTTATATTTCATTAAGAAGGAGAACCAAACAGAGGAATTATCATGGGATATTTGAGGAGAGTGCCAATATGATCTTCTCTTCCACTGTGGAGAAATGTATCTTTGAAAATTGTGTCTGCGGGCACCTGGGTGGCTCAGTCGGTTAAATGCCTGACTTCGGCCCAGATCATGGTCTTGAATTTTGTGGGTTGGAGCCCCATGTGGGGCTCTGTGCTGACAGCTCCGAGCCTGGAGCCTGCTTTGGGTTCTGTGTCTCCCTCTCTCTCTGTCCCTCCCCTGCTCACGCTCTGTCTCTCAAAAATAAATAAACATAAAAAAAAAAAGAAAATTGTGTCCATGAATTTTTCTATTTTCTGATTGGTTTTTGGTGTCTTGTACCATGGGCTGTCTGATTACAAGTACTGAAAAAGTCCCTGGGGCCATTTCGATTCTTGTGACATGTTGGTACAAAAGGTAGGTCTTCAGTCTCCACAGGCCTTTTCACAATGTCCAGTATCCATAAGTTAAAAAAAATATATCAAAAGGGCATAGGTTCTAGATAGCAATAGGGAAAGATCAAGTCAAACATTTTAAGGAAAAGATCACTTTTAGCCTTATCCAAATGTAAATACAGAATGTAGGAAATTTTTTATTTTTTATTTTTTAAAATTTATTTTTATTTAATATATATGTATTTTTTAGAGAGGAAATGTGAGCATGGTGGGGGCAGAGGAAGAGGGGGAGAGAGAATCCCAAGCAGGCTCCACGCCCTCAAGACTGTGAGATCATGACCTAAGCCAAAATCAAGAGTTGAATGGTTAACTGACTGAGCCACCCAGGCACCCCCAGAATGTAGAAAATTCTTATTAGGCCTAACTTGAAGAATTAAAGGAAGGGAAATACTACCCATGCATGTTTCTACTCCAGACTTCTGTCCTTTATTCTAGGTGACCATGCCAAGTCCGTTTCTTATGCCTATTAGTGTTTCTTGGTGAAGTAGGATGAGACAGTCTATGTCTCTGTTATTGTGATCCTGCTGTGACTGGCCGTGACTCCTCTGGTCTCCAGCTATTATCCAGGCTTGCCTGCACTGACACTTTTGTGGAGAGGGTTATTGTATTGGCCAACAGTAGCTTCATTGTCATGTACTCCTTCCTCATTTTGGTGACCTCGTAGATTCTTTCACCTCTCCAAACTCCACCTCACCCAACCGACTCATATCATTGTGGACAATTTAGAGGTTATAATAAAATTTGCCCCTTTGGCTTTGGAATTACAAAGACTGGCTTTGCATTTGTGCTCTGTCCTTCCACCTCTCCTTGAGGATCAGATGAAGTAATTCAGGCAGTTTCCTTGCAGAGGGATGAAGCATTGCAGGTGTGCTCTGGGCCTTAGAGGCTTCTCTCTTTCTCCTTAGGTGCTGACTGAACATGTAGGTGAATAGTGGTTTTCAAGGCAGCAGGAAATCTTCCCCACTTCTCCAGTAATCATGGTCATAGATGACCATCACTAAACCCTGAGAAAATACTTCTGCCCAGAATAACTTTACCAGCCTTTTCTATATGGCAAAATCGTATACATCCTTTTATGCTGTGGGTTAAAGTCATCTCACTTATGAGGCCTTCTCTGACTTCCCTCCTCCTTGAGTTGGATTTATGTCTCCTGTCCAAGGTTATATTTATCATTGCCCTTATTCTGATTGTAATTATTTTATACATGTTTCTTTCAAGGGCAAGACTGTTCACCCTTCTTTGTGGCTGGGTGAATGCATGTAGCTGGTGCTTGTTGAATTAACCCTTGATGCCCATGTACTGTCCTTTGTATATCAATTCTCACTGATTCTTTCTGAACACTTTCATGGTGAAGAGCACATCTCTGCCTGTTAAAATTTTAAGGGCTCAGGCTCTGAAATTCAGTAGGATGTTTCAGTTGCCTTTCAGCCACAACCCAAGATCTAACTACTTCATTTCTCTAAACATGTGTTTTTGCATAATTAAAATAAGATTAATAATAGCATGCACTTCGTAAGATTATTCTGAATATTAAATACAATAACATACATAAAGCTTTTAGAAAATAACAGGGTATAGAGTTGTACCATGGACCCAATAAATATTAGCCATCATCGTTGTTATTGTTGCTGTTGGTAATTACATGTCTGTCCACATGTAGGTCTTCTTTTCGTCCTTTTGAGCTACTCAGAATAGGCCTCGATTGCATACCAAAAAGTTTAAAGGCAATTCAGTTCTTTGGTTTTGAGACTTCTTTGGGCTAAACATTCTCTGTCACTTAATTGCTTTGAAAGCCTAGCACAGTACCTGGCACATTGTAGGTGCTCAATAAATGTTTGTTAAATAGATGTTGACTGTATTGTAGGTCAACTAACTATATTTCAATTAAAAAAAAAGGAATAGACCATATCGTAGCCTCCCCATTGTCTTTTATGCTGAATGTGCTTGTACTTTGTTAATGTATATTTTAAAGCATACGGTCTGGAACTGAACTTGTATTGCAGAGGTTGGAGTGTTAGGATGCAGGCTGTGATAGGAGCCACTTACTCAATGTGCATGTTTGGGTTCTTCACTGAGAGCTTTGAAAAAGGACATCATCAACAAACTCTGAGTCATTGAATACTGCAGGGGCAGAAAACATCTATAGTAACTGAATTGTCAAAATTCTCAAGGATTCCCTTACCCTAGTGAGGCTTGAGACTTGGTGGGTCTATTGAGAGTTAATTACTCGCTTTGTTCTGGTCTCACTGGAAAAACACAGGAATTAAAGGAATACATTTTTTCCCCATTGTTTAAGAGCCAGAGAATGTTGTGAAATGTTAAAAACAACTTCTCAGTTCACAGAAGTGTCAGTCTAATTATGCCACTTAGCACTGGAGACCATGTAGTTAGTTCTCAATGGTTGATTCTGAGCATTGAAACATGTATTTTTCAGAGAATAAATATAAAATCATCTCATTAAAGAAAAATTAGAAAAAAAAAACAGGGGGGCTTCTGGGAAGATGGCGGGGTAGGAGGATGCTGAGCTCACCACATCCTGCGGCTCACTTAGATTCCACCCACACCTGCCTAAATAACCCAGAAAATCGCCAGAAGACTAGCAGAACGGATTCTCCGGAGCCAAGTGTAGACGAGAGGTCCACGGAAGAGGGGCCCCTCCCGAAGCGGATCTCTGAAGGAAAAGCGAGCTGAGCCTGCCCCTCCCACCCCTGTGCACCTTGCCGATCCACCCCAGCTAATATGCCAGATCCCCAGCACCACAAGCCTGGCAGTGTGCAAGTAGCCCAGATGGGCCACGCCACCCCACGGTGAATCCCACCCCTAGGAGAGGGAAAGAGAAGGCACACACCAGTCTGACTGTGGCCCCAGTGGTGGGCTGGGGGCAGACATCAGGTCTGACTGCGGCCCCACCCACCAACACAAGTTATTCAAGACAGCACAGGGGAAGTGCCGCACCACTCCAGGGACTATCCAAAATGACGAAACGGAAGAATTTCCCTCAAAAAAACGTCCAGGAAATAATGACAGCTAACGAACTGACCAAAAACGATTTAAACAATATAACAGAAAGTGAATTTAGAATAATAGTCATGAAATTAATCGCTGGGCTTGAAAACAGTATAAAGGACAGCATAAAATCTATTGCTACAGAGATCAAGGGACTCAGGAACAGCCAGGAGGAGCTAAAAAATGCTATTAATGAGCTGCAAAATAAAATGGAGACAACCACGGCTTGCACTGAAGAGGCAGAGGAGAGAATAGGTGAACTAGAAGATAAAATTATGGAAAAAGAAGCAGCTGAGAAAAAAGATTAAAAAATCCAGGAGTATGAGGGGAAAATTAGAGAACTAAGTGATGCACTAAAGAGAAATAATCTATGCATAATTAGTATTCCAGAGGAGGAAGAGAGAGGGAAAGGTGCTGAAGGTGTACTTGAAGAAATAATAGCTGAGAAGTTCCCTGATCTGGGGAAGGAAAAAGGCATTGAAATCCTAGAGGCACAGAGAATTCCCTTCAGACGTAACTTGAATCGATCTTCTGCATGACATATCATAGTGAAACTGGCAAAATACAAGGATACAGAGGAAATTCTGAAAGCAGCTAGGGATAAACGTGCTCTAACATATAGAGGTAGACCTATAAGACTCGTGACCGATCTCTCTACTGAAACTTGGCAGGCCGGAAAGGAATGGCAGGAGATCTTCAATGTGATGAACAGAAAAAAATATGCAGCCAAGAATCCTTTATCCAGCAAGTCTGTCATTTAGAATAGAAGGAGAGATAAAGGTCTTCCCAAACAAACAAAAACTGAAGGAATTTGTCACCACTAAACCAGCCCTACAAGAGATCCTAAGGGGGATCCTGTGAGACAAAGTACCAGAGACATCGCTACAAGCATGAAACCTACGGACATCACAATGACTCTAAACCCGTATCTTTCAATAATAACACTGAATGTAAATGGACTAAATGCGCCAACCAAAAGACCTAGGATATCAGAATGGATAAAAAAACAAGACCCATCTATTTGCTGTCTACAAGAGACTCATTTTGACCTGAGGACACTTTCAGATGTAAAGTGAGGGGATGGAGAACTATTTGTCATGCCACTGGAAGTCAAAAGAAAAATTAGTGTCACGAGCTTCTCTGTATATAGAATTTTGAAGTCTTTCCTCATTTATTATTTAATCTTTTTAGGTATAGGTTTGTATGTAGCAGAAAAAAATGTCAATGAAATGGAAGTACAAAAGTACAGAGGGTGAAAGTCCAGTATGGCTGTGGAAGCCTGACATATTATCAGAATTCCAGACTGTGCTGTCTTCAGCACCCAGCTTCAACCTCAAGACCTCAAAGGGCTGCTAGAGCTCTATACCACTGCTGTCCAGGCAGACTTTATGCCACACCGGAGATGTTCTGTGTCTGTGCTGAACAAATTGGGAGTGGCTGTTGAGCAGTGAAATGGGCTAGTGAGACCAAGGGACTAAAATTTAAAAATTTTTAAGTTTTAATACTTAGTTTAATTAATAACTATAGTTTATAACTAAACTATAGTTTAATTAATACTTAATAGTTTAATTTAAAAAACTACATGTGGCTAATGGATGCCTATTGGACAATGCCACTCTTAGCATTTCCTCTATATCCCAGGAGGCAGGAAACGGGAAAAAGGAAAGATAAGCTAATCACTTTCTAATTTAGAAGATTATCCAAAAGTGCCACGCGGCGATTTTGCTCTCATCTTATTTGATTGAAATTAATCACATGGTTATCCTTAATTGCAAGGGAGACCAGAAACTGTAATCTTTTATTCTAGGTGGAATTATGTTTAGCTAAGATCAGGGTTCTGTTCTGTTTCTAAGGAGATGAGTTTGGAAACAGCCCATGGGCCCATTAACTAGTGAATAGATAAGGAAGATGTGTTCTGTATATACAACGGAATATTACTCACCCATAAGAAAGAATGAAATCTTGCCATTTGCAACAACATGGATGGAGCTAGAGAGTATTACACTAAGAAAAATAAGTCAATCAGAGGAAGACAGATACCATATCATTTCACTCATATGCAGAATTTAAGAAACAAAACAAATGAGCAAAGGGGGAAAAAAAAGAGAGAAGCAAACCAAGGAACAGACTCTACTATTAAGAACAATCTGATGGTTACCAGAATGGAGGGGGGCGGGGGATGGGTTAAATCGGTGATGGGGATTAAAGAGTGCACTCGTGATGAGAACCAGCTATTGTATGGAAGTGTTGAATCACTACATTGTACGTAATACTACACTGTATGTTAACTAACCAGAAATTAAAGACTTAAAGAGAAAGGGGAGAATGATGTAATAGCATATATTCTCAGGCAGTATATTACATACCAATTTCCTGAGCAATTAAAAGTTTTCACAAAAGTTGTTTATAATGGCTTGATAATATCAACAGTCTGATTGTACCATAGTTTACTTAATCATTCACCTATTTCAGGCTTATTAGGTTTACTTAATAACTTATTCAGTAAGATTTAATGAGCATGTACTATGTGCTGTGCATTGTTCTAAGTGTGAGGGATATACAGCGATATATCAGATGGAGATATTTCTGCCTACATGGAGGTGAACATTCTGTTTTCTGGGGGTGCCTGGGTGGCTCAGTTGGTTAAGTGTCTTACTCTTGATTTCTGCTCAGGTCATGATCCCACGGTTTGTGGGATCGAGCCCTGTATTGGGCTCTGTGTTGACAGTGTGGAACTTGCTCGGGATTCTCTCTCTCCCCCTTTCTCTCTGCCCCTCCCCCCTCTCAAAATAAATAAACGAACATTAAAAAAACATTCTGTTTTCTGAAACTGCTGTGATCTGGATCAGCATTGCCAATAGAATTTTCTGTGATGATGGAAGTATTCTATATCTCTGCTGATATATGGTAGTCCCTAGCCATGTGGGTAATTAATATTTGAGTATCCATAACATCCTGAAGAATTGAATTTTTAATTCTATTTAATTTTAACTGGCTTAAATTTAAATAGCTCCATGTTGCTGGTGGCTACCACATTGGATGTCATGGGTCCACACACTTCTGCTGCAAACTTGTGGCTATTTCTCCAGATCAGGGGCAAGGTTGCTCCTGGGCCCCAGGACCCTGACAGATCTGTGGATGACTATTTTTAGGTCTTAACTCTCGGGAGCCAGCTCTTTTGACTGTATTGCAGTTACAGTTGTTTTCATACATTTATTTTTTAACTTTTAAACTGGACTTGTAATTGATTTATGTACCACAATTATAATATTAGAGAATCTGACTTGGACTATATTTATCTTTACCAATGAACTTTACGCAGTCATATGTTTTTATTATGTTAATTAGCATCTTTACATTTTAGCTTGTAGAATTCTCTTTAGCATTTCTTGTGAGGCATCTCTAGTAGTGATGAACTCCCTCAATTCTTCTCATTTGGGAAAGTCTTTCTCTGCTTTGTTTGTGAAGGGCACATTTGCTGGGGTTAGTATTCTTGGTTGACAGTTTTGTTCTTTCAACATTGGGAACATATCATCTAATAGCTCCTGGTCAGATGTGTCTTCAGGCTGTGCTCTCCAGTTGGAGGGTGGCACTGACCGTGCTTGTGTTTGGGTTGGGCCTCAGGCTGCCTCCTGAAACTGGGTGGGGCTAGAGACTGTGCTCCATGGTCATGTGAGGTTGCTGGTTGGCTGGGGCTGCAGGCTATGATCTGTGATTGGGCTGGATCCCTGCCTGGCCAAGGACACAGGCTGTGTTTAGCAGTCAGGTAGGCCTTTTTGCTGGACTCTTCTGCTAGGTGGGGTTGTAGGCTGGGGCTCTATGGTTGGGCAATGCTGTAGGCTGGGCTCTGAGGCTGCTCAGGGTTACTGTTCAGGTTCCCTGGTTGTGCAGGGCCAGAAACTACACTCAACAACTGGACAGGGCTTCTGGCTTGGCTCCCCGCCTGGGCAGGCCATAGGATGTGCTCCTGGCTGCCAGATGTCTATGCTCATGCTTCCCAGAGGGATGGGACTGGAGGTTATACTCAGTAGTTGGGCAGGACTATGAATTTGCTCCTTTTCTCTGTTGAGCTAAAGTATCTTATGGTTCGCCTCGCTGTCTGTTTTTATCTTATTTTATTTTTCCTTCCCTTCCCCTTTGTTCATCTGTTTTGTTTCTCACATTCCACACATGTGTGAAGTCATATGGTATTTGTCTCTGAGTGAGTTATTTTGCTTAACATAATACACTCTAGTTCCATCCATGTCATTGCAAATGGCAAGATTTCATTCTTTTTGATGGCTGAGTAATATTCTGTATATATATATATATATATATGTGTGTGTGTGTGTGTGTGTGTGTGTGTGTGTGTGTGTGTGTGTCTCCCCCACATAATCTTTATTTATTCGTCAGTTGATGGACATTTGGGCTCTTTCCATAATTTGGCTATTGTTGCTAATGCTGCTATAAACACTGGGGTACATGTACCCCTTCAAATCAGTACTTTTGTATCCTTTGGATAAATATCTAGTGGTGCAATTGATGAGTCATAGGGTAGTTGTATTTTTAACTTTTTGAGGAACCTCCATACTGTTTTCCAGAGTGGCTGCACCAGTTTGCATTCCCATCAATAGTATAAGAGGTTCCCCTTTCTCTGCATCCTTGCTAGCATCTGTTGTTTCTTGAGTTGTTAATTTTAGCTATTCTAACAGGTGTAAGGTGGTATTTCATCATGGTTTTGATTTATACTACCCTGATGATGAATGATGTTGAGCGTTTTTTCACGTGTCTTTTAGCCATTTGTATGTCTTCTTTGGAGAAATTTCTGTTCATGTTTTCTGCCCATTTCTTAACTGGATTATTTATTTTTTGGGTATTGAGTTTGATAAGTTCTTTATAGGTTTGGATACTAACCCCTTATCTGATATATCATTTGCAAATATCTTCTCCCATTCCATAGGTTGCCTTTTATTTATTTATTAATTAATTTATTTATTGTTTCTAATGTTTATTTATTTATTTTGAGAGAGAGATAGAATGCATGTGAATGGGGGGGCAGAGAGAGGGAGAGGGAGAGGGAGGGGGGAGAGAGAGAGAGAGAGAGAGAGAGAGAGAGAGAGAGAGAGAGAATCCTAAGAAGGCTCTGTGCTGTTGGTACAGAGCTCAACCCCATGAACCATGAGATCATGAACTGAGCCTAAATCAAGAGTCAGACACTCTTGATTTTTTTGATGATCAAAAAAATCATCAAAAACCATCATCAGTTGGTTTTTGATGATAACCAACTGAGCCACCCAGGTGGCCCCTGTAGGTTGCCTTTTAGATTTATTGATTGTTTCCTTCCCTGTGCAGAAGCTTTTTATCTGAGTGAAGTCCTAATAGTTCATTTTTGCTTTTGTTTCCCTTGCCTCTGGGGACATGTCTAGTAAGAAGTTGCTACGGCCAAGGTCAAAGAGTTGCTGCCTGTGTTCTCATCTAGGAGTTTGATGGTTTCCTCTCTCACATTTAGGTTTTTCATCCATTTTGAATTTGTTTTTGTGTGTGATGTAAGAAAAGAAAGTGGTCCAGTTTCATTCTTCTGCATGTCGCTATCCTGTTTTTCCAACAGCATTTGTTGAAAAGACTGTCGTTTTTTCCATTGGATATTCTTTCCTGCTTTGTCAAAGATGAATTGACCATATAGTTGTGGGTCCATTTCTGGGTTCTCTATTCTGTTCCACTGATCTGTGCCTCTGTTTTTGTGCCAGTACCATACTGTCTTGATGATTACAGCTTTGTAATACAGCTTGAAGTCCTGAATTATGATGTCTCCTGCTTTGCTTTTCTTTTTCAACATTACTTTGGCTATTCAAGGTCTTTTCTGGTTCCATACACATTTTAGAATTGTTTGTTCCAGTTCTGTGAAAGTGCTGGTGTTATTTTGATAGGGAGTGTATTGAACGTGTAGATTACTTTGGGTAGTATAGACATTTTAAATGTTTGTTCTTCCAACCCATGAGCATGGAATATTTTTCTACTTCTTTGTGTCCTCTTCAGTTTCTTTCACAAGTGTTCAGTAGTTTTCAGAGTCCAGATTTTTCTTATGTCTTTGGTTAGTTTTATTCCCAGGTATCTTATGGTTTTTGGTGCAATTGTAAATGGGATTGATTCCTTGATATCTCTCTCTGCTGCTTCATTATTAGTGTATATAAATTCAACAGATTTCTGTATATTGATTTTATACCCTATTGCATTGCTGAATTCATGTATAAGTTCTAGCAATGTTTTGGTGGAGTCTTTTGGATTTTCTACATAGAGTATCGTGTTTGTGGAGAGTGAAAGTTTGACTTCTTCCTTGCAGATTTGGAAGCCTTTTCTTTCTTTTTGTTCTCAGATTGCTGAGGCTAGGACTTCCAGTACTATGTTGAACAATAGCGGTGAGAGTGGAACTCCTTGTTGTGTTTCTGATCTCAGGGGGAAAGCTCTCTATTTTTCCCCATTGAGGATGATCTTAGCTGTGGGTGTTTCATGTATGGCCTTTATGATGTTGAGGTATGTTCCTTCTATCCCTACTTTCTTGAGGGTTTTTACCAAAAAAGGATTCTATATTTTGTCAAATGCTTTTTCTGAATCTATTGAGAGGATCATATGGTTCTTATCCTTTCTTATATTAATGTGGTGTATGTATCTTGTTGATTGATTTGTGGATATTGAATCATGCTTGCAGCCCAGGAATAAATCCCACTTGATCGTGGTGAATAATTCTCTTAATGTACTATTGGATTCTATATGTTAATGTCTTATTGAGAATTTTTGCATCCATATTCCCCGGGGATATTGGTCTGTAATTTTCCTTTTTAGTGTGATCTTGGTCTGGTTTTGGAATCAAGATAATTCTGGCCTCATAGAATGGACTTGGAAATTTTCCTTCCATTTCTCTCTTTTTTTTTGAACACTTTCTGAAGAATAGGTATTAACTCTGATTTAAATGTCTGGTATAATTCCCCTGGGAAGCCACTTAGCCCTGGACACTTGTTCATTGGGAGATTTTTGAACGCAGATTCAATTTCTTTGCTGGTTATGGTTCTATTCAAATTTTCTATTTATTCCTGTTTCAGTTTTGGTAGTGTATATAATTCTAGGAATTTATCCATTTTTTTCCAGATTGCCTAATTTGTTGGCATATAAATGCTCATACTATCCTCTTCTAATTGTAATTCTATGGTGTTGGTTGTGATCTCTCCTCTTTCCTTTGTGATTTTATCTGTTTGGGTCCTTTCTCTTTTCTTTTTGGTAAGTCTATCTAGAGGTTTATCATTTTTGTTAATTCTTTCAAAGAATCAGTGCCTACTTTGTTGATCTGTTCTACCGTTTTTTTTAATTTCGATATCACTTATTTCTGCTTTAATCTATATTATTTACCTTCTTCTGCTGGTTTGGGGCTTTATTTGTTCTTTTTCCAGCTCCTTTAGGTGTAAGGTTAGGTTGTGTATTTGAGACTTTCCTTACTTCTTGAGTCAGGCCTGTATTGCTATATACGTCCCTCTTATGATTGCCTTTGCTTCATTCCAGAGGTTTTGTACTGTCATGTTTTCATTTTCATTTGCTTCCATATATTTTTCATTTTTTCTTTTACTTCCTTGTTGACCAATTCATTCTTTAGTAGGATGTTCTTTAATCTCCATGTATTTGTAGTCTTTCCAATTTTTTTCTTGTGGTTGACTTCAAGTTTCATAATGTTGTGGTCTGAAAATATGCATGGTATGTCTCAATATTTTTGTATTTGTTGAGGCTTGATTTGTGACCAGGTATGTGATCTGTTCTGGAGAATGTTCCATGTACACTTGAAAAAAAATATGTGTTCTACTGCTTTAGGATGAAATGTTCTGAATATGTCTGTTAAGTCTATCTGGTCCAGTGTGTCATTCAAAGCCATTGTTTCCTTGTTGATCTTCTGTTTAGATGATCTGTCCGTTGATGTCAGTGGGATGTTAATGTCCCCTACTATTATTGTATCATTATCAATTAATTTATTTATTTCGTTATTAATTGATTTGTATATTTGGCTGTTTCTAGTTGGGGCATAAATAGTTACAATTGTTACATCATCTTGTTAGATAGACCCTTTTATTATGATATAGTGCCCTTCTTCATCTCTTGTTGCTGTCTTTGGTTTAAAGTCTAGTTTGTATGATATAAGTATAACTACTCTGGCTTATTTATTTTTATTTTTTTGGTGTCTATTAGCATGATAGATAGTCCTCCATCCCCTCACTTTCAATCTGCAGGTGTCTTTGGGTCTAAAAGGAGTCTGTGATGGGCAGCATATGGGTGGGTCTTGTTTTTTCATCCATTCTGATACCCTATATCTTTTTATTGGGGCATTTAGTCCATTTACATTCAGAGTGATTATTGATAGATATGAATTTAGTGCCATTGTATTATCTGCAATGTTGCTGTTCCTGTAGATTTTCTCTGTTCCTTTCTAGTCTTTGTTGCTTTTGGTCTCTCTTTCTTTCTCAAAGAGTCCCCTTTAATATTTCTTGCAGAGCTGATTTAGTATTCACAAACTCCTTTAGTTTTTGCTTTTCTAGGGAACTCTTTAGCTCTCCTTCTGTTCTGAATGACAGGCTTGCTGGATAAAATATTCTTGGCTGCATATTTTCCCCACTTAGCATGTTAAATATATCCTGCCACTCTTTTCTGGCCTGTCAAGATTCTGTGGACAGGTCTGCTGCTAACCTTACGTGTCTACCCTTGTAGATTAAGGACCTTTTGTCCCTAGCTGCTTTCAGAATTCCCTATTTTTGTATTTTGCAAGTTTTGCTGGTATGTCTTGATGTTGACCTGTTTTTGTTGATTTTGAAGGGAGTTCTCTGTGCCTCTTGGACTTGATTGAATCTTTCCTTCCCCATATTAGGGAAGTTCTCAGTTATAATTTGTTCAAATATTCTTTCTGCCTGTTTTTCCTACTCTTCTTCTTCTGGGATTCCTATGATATGGATATTATTGAGCTTTATGGAATGACTGAGTTTCCTAAGTCTATATTTGTGATCTAATAGTTTTCTTTTCCTTTCCTTTTCACCTTCATTATTTTCTATAATTTTATCTTGTATATCACATATTTGTTCCTCTGCTTCTTCCATCCTCATTGTGATCACATCCAGTCTGTTTTACATCCCAGTTATAACATTTTTTATTTCAGCCTGACTAGTTTTAGGTATTTTATCTCTGAAAGGTTTCTCTGGTGTCATCTGTGCTTCTTTCAAGCCCATGTAGTATTCTTATGACTGTTTTTCTAAATTATTATTCAGATAATATTGCTTATATCTGTTTTGACTAAATCCGTGACTGTGGCTGTGATTTCTTCTTGTCTTTCTTCTGGGGAGAAGTCCTCCATCTCATCATTTTGTCTAGGTTTCTGTCTCTTGCATGTTGAAGTCTTGTTTCCTGCTCCCGAGAGTAATGCTATATTAAGAAGGGGTCATACGCTGTCCAGGGCCTTGAGCTTCAAGAAGTGTTTTTGGTGTATGCTGTGTGCACTCTGCTGTTGTGTTGTGGCTGCTCTTTCCCACAGGTCAGTCCCCTGCAGAGTTCCCCCTTGCCTACAGTGGGGAGTGTTTGGACCTTTAACTAGGTGTGCTTTGATTTGTTTGTTAAAATAAGCCTGATTGAAAAAAAAAAGGGCTGGGGATGCCTGGGTGGTTCAGTCAGCTAAGCATCTGACTTTGGCTCAGATTATGATCTCATCGTTCATGAGTTCAGACCATGGAGGGGTTTTCTGCTGTCAGCACAGAGCCTGCTTCAGATCCTCTGTTCCCCTCTGTGCCCCTCCCCTGGTTGTGTATTCTGTCTCTCAAAAATAAGTAAACAAAAAAAAAAAAGCCTGATCCAAAAAAGAGAAAAGGAAAAGGAACAAAAACCCAAGCAAACAGACAAAAAACAATAAGCCTGATTCCAAAGAAAAATGAAGAAAGAAAGAAGAAAAAAGAAGCCTGATCCAAAAAAATGAGAAAAGGTAACAGACAAACAAAAAACTCTAATTCTGATTTCAAAGGAAAAAAAAAAAGCCTGGTCCTATCTTCACTAGAAGTGAAGCTTACACTTTGGAGCACTCCATGATCAGTAGATTTGGTGCATGGGTGCGGCCTATGCTGGTCCTCTGGGGGAGAGGCCTGCTGTGTTGGCTCACAGTCAGACCTGCCCCCTGTCGATTACATTATTATCACCACCATCATTATTGAAGGAGAGGGTGAGGCACTGGGGACCCTAAGTGACTTATACATGAATCCATGAATGTTAGAATTGGAAGGTACGATGGGGGTGATCCAGCTTAACTCTGTCATCTTATATAGAAGGAGAACCAGGGGGGAGCAAGAAGTGGAGAGGTGAGTGGCATACTCAGATTAGTAGTTAATCAGTTATGACCAGAGCTAGTGCCCAAGTGTCCTGACGCCTGTCCAGTCCTCACTTTCCTCTCTCTTCATTCTCCTTTCCATGCTTAGTCGTTCAGTCTGGAAAAAAGTTCCCTTTATGTCCTTCCTTCAACTTTCTTCTCTTACTGTCTCATTGTTGGGTGTCAAAACTTTATAGAAATGTCACTAATGGGAGCAGATTTTGAACCTTTCTGAAGTCAAGTTTAATTGACAGTTTCACCCGAGAGAAAAGAAATTCCATGGGGAAGTTGTTCCCTTGATTATAGTGTGTGGCTTAGTTTATTTTAAATAGTTCAAGGATCTAAGCATTTAATCAGAACCCTTCGACTCAGTGGGTGGGTATGTTTTCTACATAAAACACAGCATCTTAAATTCTCTGAGTTTGCTGATTCCTGTGGCTTTTATTTGTTTCTTAGATATTATCCAAATATCAACGCAGATCCAGATCCTCTGAACTTTCCTCTTCTGTGATTCATCATAGATGCCATCATTTGTTTTCTGAAAGCCCCCAGGAACATGGTGTTTTGTTACTGGGGACAAGACCTGATTCTCGAATGGCAGTAGCAACAACCATCCAGAGCCATCAGAAGGTAGCTTAGTGATTTCCAAGTTATTAACCTGGCAAGTATCTAGTGTGTGGCTTTGGGAAGCAATTAACCTCTGTCAGCCTCTGTCGCCTCATTTGTAAATAGAGGAGGTTTGAGCAAAAGGTCTAAATATTTTCAGCACCACTCTCAAGGGCTTAGTTGAGTGTGACCTGAACTTTGCTCACTGGACCCTTCAGTGAGAAATCAGCTAGGTGGAGAATATTAGCCAAAGCACCTTACTTTTCCAGGGACCAGGATTCCTAGAGAGGAAAATAATGCTGCACACTATCCTAGCATCTCCAACCAGATCGTCACCTTGAAAACTATCTATTCCAACAGAGTGACTACCTTCATGCTGAGCTAGAGGCACTTGAGTACACTTGAGATCCATCTGACCCAATTCCTCATTCCAAGGTAGAATGAAGCCACACCAGATTTTGTGACTTCAAGGTGGGTGATATGGCTGGAAATAAGGTGCAAAGTCTTTAAGCAACCATAGGATGTTGGGTAAGTCAGGCTCTTTAAGCCACAGGTGTTCATTTATAAATGAGGTAGTTTGAAGATTTTTTGGGGAAGGGGGATAATGAATTCCATTTACGTATTTATTTTTATTGTGGTGAAATTATCTAAAATGTAAAATTTGACAGTTAAATGTCCTTTACAGTTTTGGGATATAGTTACAGAGCTACCAATATAAAGAATCTATTAATTGCTAAAAAAGAAATATGATGTTACTGTAAGAGCACAGAGGAATGGATACATTATTCTTATTGTAGTGAGATTCGTCTTGCAATTAGAAAGAAGGAATACTAAACACAGAGAAGGAAGAAAGGACCTCTTTGGTTTGGAAATAGCTGTGTAATAGTCATTTGGGAATGACAATAAGGGTGCAAAGCAGACAATGGCCAGTTCAAACAGGACCTGGACTCCATGCTAAGAATATTATAATTTAGGCTGTGGGCAATAGGGAGATACTGATAGATTTTTATGTAGAGAACTATCATGACCAGATTTACACTGAAGGGTAATCACCAAAGTATTTTCCAATGCTCAGGGAAGAGAAGGTACAGATGGCTTGGAGTATTGCTGAACACAGCGGAACTGGGTTGGAAGGTGGATAGTGTTGGAAGAACGAGGAGAGGGTGAAGGGGGGCTCCGTGGTGGGAATAGCAGGGTGGGCTGTGGGACGGGGAGAGGATGTGAACAGAGATGAGTCAAAGTTTAGTGGGTAAGAGGGTGATTGCTGAGGTGGCTCAGTCTGTGAAGGTCTTTAAGTCAGAGGAGTCCAGGTTTCCCCCCAGCTATTGCCATGCCTGGGGAGGATCCGAGGAAAGAAGGATCTAGGACACAATTTTCTGGCTGGAGTGTGCAGGATGGATAGGCAGGAGCATCTGAAGACGAAGAGGTGTTGGTAATTTGGGCATCTGCTGACAGTGTGTGAGAAGGGGTGGCGGGAAGAATGGAGAGAAAGGGCACACAGGGGGATGGTTTAATGAGAAATGAATGGGCTGTGATGATGACTGGAATGGGCATGAGGGAAGGCATGGGTCAAATGTGATCTCAGCTACAGCCTGAGCAGCATGGAGGGTGAGGGTGTGATCAGAGTATCTTCCAGGTCACACTTGCCTGTGGGTCTCCTGTGTCTCCATAGTTAGTCTTATCAACTGCAACCCTAATCTCTGTCCAAATCCTTTTCTTGGGCTCGTGAGTGAGGCTGTGGTAAAAGGTGAGTCTCACACTCTTGTCTCACACTCTTGGGGAGTCTCACATTCTTGTCTTCTAACCATCCATTCACTTGATTTTCCAGGGTGCTGAGATGGTTTTAGATATTCCTAATGCTTCTAGGTGCTTGGTTTTCCTAGCACTGCACCTGTTGTCAAGGGCCCTGCGCTGATGAATTTAGCAATACTGCTTATGCTTAGCATGGGTATCAATGTAATTTCTCTGCTGTACCTATATTCCTGGAAACTTTAGCTCTTGGATGGGCAGGTTTTATTTTATCTATCTATCTATCTATCTATCTATTTTGCTTTGGTGGATGGCTGATCACTTTTTCCTGGCTGTTTTCCTCCTATAGATGGACTTTAGTGTAATTATATAAATTACAAAGAAAAATTCCATTGGAAATGATTAAGATTGCTTAAATTTGTAGATAAATTTAGGGAGAGTTGAAATCTTTATGTTGAATTTTATTATTTAAACCTGAGTTTATAAAAATCACTTTGGGTGGATATATTTTGTCTTTTATACATGAATTTTTTGATGTTACTTTAGTATTTTTATGGTTTTCTCTGCATAACTTCTTTTTTTTTTTAATTTTTTTTTCAACATTTTTTATTTATTTTTGGGACAGAGAGAGACAGAGCATGAACGGGGGAGGGGCAGAGAGAGAGGGAGACACAGAATCGGAAACAGGCTCCAGGCTCCGAGCCATCAGCCCAGAGCCTGACGCGGGGCTCGAACTCACGGACCGCGAGATCGTGACCTGGCTGAAGTCGGACGCTTAACCGACTGCGCCACCCAGGCGCCCCTCTGCATAACTTCTTTGTAAAGGGAATATTTTTCACTTGTTCTTTCTAACTCATAACTATATTTTGAACTTTCTTAATATTGCTATGGTTTTCAGTTTTTTCCTTTTTCTTTTTAAATGTTTATTTATTTATTTTGAGAGAGAGAGAGAGAGAGAGAGAGAGAGAGAGAATGTGTGCAAGTGGAGGGGAGGGGCAGGGAGAGAGGGAGAGAGAATCCAAGACAGGCTCTGTGCCTCCATGGGGCTTGAACTCACAAATCACGCGATCATTACTTGAGCCAAAATCAAGAGTTGGACGGTTAACCAACTGAGCCACCCAGGTGTCCCAACTATGCTTTTCAGATTTGTTTGTTTGTTTGTTTATTTATTTATGTATGTATATATGTATGTATGTATGTATGTATGTATGTATGTATTTATTTATTTATTTATTTATTTTCCTAGGTTCCTATCTTAGGAGGTTTTGCTTCCGAGAAACAAAAACCCATCAAACTAGTTTAAGCAAAGAGGGGAATTTATTTGAGGAATAAGGGACTCAATCAGAGCCCGATGTCAAGGATCAAGGATACTCTGCATCTCTGAAATGCCACGGTCTATTTTTCTACTATTTTCTTGCTCTTGAATACTAGTTTCTCAATGTTTTCAGGTTCGATGACTTTATTTAATCTTAAACATTTTCTTTCTTTGATGAAAATGATATCTATTTAATATTTACAACTTGATGTTCTGATATACATAATGAAATGATCACTGCAGTTAAGCTGATTAACATATTCATCTCCTCATACACTTTTTTAAAAAATGAGAAGTCCTGTATCTGTTCTCTTAGGATATTTCACACATCACCATGTCCTTACCTGATGATTTTCGACACACATGGCTCTGTTCCCATCTGTCTACATCACTGACTGTTGTTTCTTTCTGTTGATTTAGGTCCTTGCTGTTTAGGTACACTTTTACTTTTTCTTTTTTTTTTTTAATTTAAAAAAAAAATTTTTTTTAACGTTTATTTATTTTTGAGACAGAGAGAGACAGAGCATGAACGGGGGAGGGCCAGAGAGAGAGGGAGACACAGAATCTGAAGCAGGCTCCAGGCTCTGAGCCATCAACCCAGAGCCCGACGCGGGGCTCAAACTCACTGACCACGAGATTGTGACCTGAGCTGAAGTCGGACGCTTAACCGACTGAGCCACCCAGGCGCCCCCACTTTTACTTTTTCAAAAGGGTATTTCTTGAAAATTTCAGGGATAAGGGGACATGCAAGGAGGATAAATTTTAGAGCAGAGAAGCAAGATGTTCATACTATTTATTCCTTATTTCTCATGGCTCATATGTGGTGAAAATATTCTGAATATGGCACCTTAAATCTGAAGAATATTGTTTTGCATCATATGACATTGTTAGCACGAGTGTGTTCCGTAATTCTGCATAGTCTGAATAGATAGATGTAGGTGTGGAAAAGTTCCCCTGTTCCAGGGGATGACTCTTGTTATGATAGGTTGAAGACTGGTATAACTGAATGAAGAAAACTGTACTTGACCTTTTGGGAAGAGAAGAATTATCAGTGGGAAGATGTTTCCCAGGGCAGAGATGAAGGAAACAAGGAATTTGGGAGCACAAGGGTGTCACGGGGATCCCTCGATAGTAGAGAGCTTCAGGGAAGATAGTAAAAGTGCATGCTATGAACCTGAATGGCCCCTCAAATTCACATCAACTGGTGGTGAACTCGAAAGAGCCCTGGCTGAAGTCTGAAAGCCAGAATTCACCACTTTCTGTGTGATTCTGGTTAAATAACCTTCTCTCTGAGCCTTAATTTTCTAGTATGCAATTGTTGTAGGTTGCTAATATTTAATGCTGAGTGAGTACATGTGGGCTAAATGAATGGGTTGGTGATTAGTGTATTGTAAAGTGGTTTACACTGTCTAACGTGCTATAAATGAGGAGAATTGGTTACCATGTGTGTTTGTTTTATTGCAGGTCTCTCATTACCTGTGCCCAGAACACCTGATTAGATTCCATGGCGAGTACAAATAACGTGACCGAGTTAATTATCGTCGGTCTTTTCCAGGATCCAGAAGTGCAGAGAGGGTGCTTTGTGGTGTTTCTTCTGGTGTACCTGGCGACAGTGGTGGGCAATGGTCTCATTGTTCTGACAGTCAATGTCAGTAAGAGTCTGCGTTCCCCCATGTACTTCTTCCTTAGCTACTTGTCCCTGGTGGAGATCACTTACTCCTCCACTGTTGTCCCTAAATTCATCACAGACTTACTTGCCAAGATTAAAACCATCTCCCTGGAGGGGTGTGTGGCTCAGATATTCTTCTTCCACTTCTTTGGAGTTACTGAGATCTTCCTGCTGACGGTAATGGCCTATGACCGCTATGTGGCCATTTGCAAACCCCTTCACTACACAACTATCATGAGCCGGTCTGTGTGTCGCCTTCTGGTGGCTGGATCCTGGCTCGGGGGCTTTTTTCATTCCATGGTCCAGATTATTATCACTCTCCAGTTGTCTTTCTGTGGTCCCAATGTGATTGACCACTACTTCTGTGACCTCCATCCCTTATTCAAACTTTCCTGCACTGACACTTCTGTGGAGGGGGTTATTGTGTTGGCCAACAGTGGATTATTTTCTATCTTCTCCTTCCTCCTCCTGGTGTCCTCCTATATTGTCATCCTGTACAACCTGAGGAACCATTCTGCAGAGGGGAGGCGCAAAGCCCTCTCCACCTGTGCCTCTCACATCACAGTGGTCCTCTTGTTCTTTGGACCTGCTATCTTCCTCTACATGCGACCCTCCTCCACCTTCACTGAGGACAAACTGGTGGCCGTGTTCTACACAGTTGTCACCCCCATGCTGAACCCCATCATCTACACACTCAGGAATGCAGAGGTGAAAAATGCCATGAGGAAGCTGTGGGGGAAGAGAATGAATTCAGGGAGGGACTAAAAATGAAAACACGAAAAAATTGTCATGTCTAGGGGGTGACCAAATATGCATTCTGGTTTCAGTCAACTCTGAGGAATTGAGGAAAAGTTAACCTGTTTTTCTATATATACATATATAGATTTATATATTTATATTTTGTATTTAGATGAGCCCCTTATATTCCATTGCACTAATCACAGCTGCACCAATTCATTGCTGTCTGTAGTTTGGAGAATGTTTTAGAGAAGAGCTGCATCTCTTCTCTTTTTCTGTTGCCCATAGTTGGAAGCACCACAGCCTTCAGGGAGGGATTACCTAGACTGTGAATTCCCACCCTGTTGTTTTCTACCTGTGCAACCTTGGGTTCATTCACTTTGCCTCTTGGTGTTAGCATGCTGTGGGGTGTGGAAAGTCTGTGGCACTTGGGGACAGAAGTTTATGTTTTGCTTTGTCCTTCTCTGATAGTGTTGTGAGATCTTGTGGAAGTCCTACGGAGGCTTTTATACTTCATTTGGTACCCCTGCTTTATTTACCTGATTCTAATGCCTGAAATTCCTCATTATGAGCCTTATTTCACAGGAATAAGGTATTGTTAGAATGGAAATGTCTCTTGGATGTGAAATACAGTGAAGCTATTGTTAACCATTAATTTGGACAATTTTAGAAGACCCTTTTCTTCCTAGACAGTTGCTGTCTGGGCACTGGGGTGTTGCTTAAGCCAGATACAGCTCATTGCCTGTTTTTGTATGGCCTAAAAACCAACGTGGTTTTTATACTTAAAAAAAAATCAAAGTCGAAAAATATTTGTTGATACGTGAATGTTATAGGAGTATAAGATTTTAGTGTTCATAAATAGGTTACTGGACTATGGTCATGCCAATTACTTTACTTTTTCTCTATGGTAGCCTTTGTGATATAGTAGCATGGTTGAGTGGTTGTCATGGAGACTGTATGGTCGGCAAGGCCTAAAATATGTCACCCTTTTCAGGAAAAGTTTGGCAACCCCTGACTTCAATCATATAACATGTATTGCTTACTCGACAAAAAGTTTGGGGGCCAGCAATTCTAGGGTTGTTTTGTTAATTCTGTGATGCCAGAGCACCTGGTTTGTGTGTCTTGAATTCTCTTGGCTGCCCCCCTGCCCCATGGCAGCAGGAGGGCTACAGCACATCTAGGTATTATATGCTAATGTGAGGGGAAGGAGGGGCTCTCATTTTATTTGGGAAATATTTCCAGAGACCCCTCAGAACAATTCTTACATATTTTTTTATTGGCCAGAACGGAAAATTGTCTTATTTCTTACCGCATGTCCATGCCTAGATGCGAGGGAGGCTGGGAGAGTGAACGGTGGTAAAGAGGAATGGGATTGTGTTACCAGTTTAGTTTAGACACTGTGTTTCTCCTGGGCAGGGCATATCGGTGCTTGAACAAGGTCAGGGTTGTCATTAGGAAGAGATGTCTGCCATGGGGAGTGCTGGTAGATGTGATATCTGGGAGGGTGGTGCCCCTGGACATAGTGGATGGATTTGAATTGGTGCCAGAGTGACTGATCAAAATCCAGCTCAATCATTTGGTGGCTCAGCCTCAGGCACGTGACCGAAACTCTTGATCCAGGGTCCTTGGCATGCACGCGTGGGTCAAGCGCAAGAAACCTTTTCCATAATGTAACAGTTTTCCTGTGAATGCATCTGCTTTAATTTCCCCCTAGGGAATGAAGGAATGAAGCCCTGGGCTGAGTGCCTGAGGGTTGTGAATAGAAGCCAAACGATCCTACTATAGGTCAAAATAAATTCTATCATTTAAGGTCTGTATATCCTGAGATGAGTATTCCTAGTAAATAAATCATGTTTTTATGCATGGAAGAAACATTTGATAGCATATGGAGATTTGAGTGTTTGGGATACATAGTGAGGTACTAAAAACATTTTTAAATCTAACATCTTGCATTATCCTTTTTCTTCCCATTACATATCTCTGCAAGGCTGAATTTTCTCCATATGTTTCAACAAAGACAACATACCCAGCAGATTGAATACACAAGCCAATGTGAGAATTCAGCTGTATCTCTTAAGCCAAATATTAAGGGTATTTGCAAAAACTCAAACAATGCCATTTTGCATTAATTATTACCATTTGCATTAATTATTTTGTCATAATTATTTTCCACAAAAGACATTATGTGGTTGTAAACAGAAAGAAAGAAAAAGAAAGAAAAACCAAACCACCGCAGGTCTTGATGGCAAGACCGCAGGTCTTGATGGCAAGGATGAGTCTCGTTTGCATATATAGCTCTGCATCCAGAGCTCTGGGCCAATTCACTGCAAATAAAGTCACCAAGCAGCAATTTGCTAAAAATTCGCTACTTCACTAATTGGGAATTTGCTAAGTCCCCAAGCAGAAATTTGCTAACACTGAACTTCTGATTAATCGGACATGTATATCGATTAAGCCTTTATAAAATTCATGGCACTTATGTTTTGCTGCAGCCTGTAATGAGCAATATATTTGGGGGAAATTTTTGTGTGTGTTGAATTTCAGCTTTTTTGGAAATAATAAATATCAAGAATTTTATGTATGTTTGTTTCTCTCTTCTAACTAACTGAGTTTTCAGTCTGGTCAACTGCCTTTGCTACATGTCTTCATTTTCGGTTTACCTTCTTGAGAAAGGGACACAGGTACAGGGAGCAGATGAGGGGATGTTTTCACATGGGTTAGTCAAGCCTTCCTGTTTCAGGTTGAGTTATTCACCCTAGTGTTTTACTCCTTCTTGTGTCTATGCCCTTTTCCATGTAATCTTGAAGTTCTTTCCACTACATGTGGAATATACTTTTCTATCCCTTGACTTTGGCCTCAACCGTATGACTTGCTCTGGCTGATGGAATATGAATGGACATGACAGCTTGCTGGTTAGAGCCTAAAACTTAAGGGGCCTCATGTGTCTCTTGCCTCTTGTGTCCCTTTCGCCATCATGAGATGATGTCCCCATCACCTGGGCTGTAGAATGACACACGTGGAGCAGAACTTCACCTGCCCCCCCCCCCCCCCCGGAATTGCAGCCTGACACAGAGCTGCCCAGCCAGCCTGCAGACACACTGCACTGATGTGGGAATGAATCCTCACTGTTGCACACCTACTGAGGGTTTGTGTTTATTCGGTTTCAGCAGAAACTCACTAGAGTTGAATGGCAAATACACATATCAAAGAAGAGCACAAAAGTCATGCTTACGGCACATTCTTTATTTTCTTGAGAATGGGCATGGACACGTCCTTCCCTGCTGCCTTGGAGGTTTTACTCTTGATTTGAACTATTTGGAAATAGTGTCTGCAAATTTTTGCCAGTTTGGCATAACTCGATTTCTCAACTTCTGTTCTACGGATTTGTTGATCTAGATTCATTGAATGTTGATTTTCTGTGTGTTTTACAATTCAGATTTTCCAAGGCTGCTGCTTTTTTTTTAAGTTTATTTATTTATTTTGGGAGAGAGAGAGAGAAAGAGGCATGAGCTGGGGAGGGACAGAGAGAGAGAGGGAGACAGAATCCTAGGCAGGCACTACTGACAGTACGGAGCCTGACTTGGGACCATAAAATCATGACCTGAACTGAAATCAGGAGTCAGGAGCTTAACTGACTGAGCCACCCAGGCGCCCCCAGATTTTCCAAGGCTTCATTGATAGTAAATGCAGTAGAGTAGATCAGAGGTGAAGCATGTGTTTGATAAATTAGTAGTTCAGTGAATTGGTCATTTGCCTAGTACCTAAATCTTTGAATTGGTTAATTATCTGAATTAGCTGTTGGTAATTCAGTTAGTGGCAAACTTCTAGATGCTGAAAGATTTTAGAATTACTCTGCTTTAGTACCTAGTGTGATGAATGACAGAGGATAGGCACTCAATAACTACTGAGTGGATAAAAGATGTCAAAGTTGTGTCAACATTATCTATCTTTATCGTTTTGGAAAGGCTTGAGCTAGATGTGAGATGATTTGGAGCCAGAGAAGCTCTGTCTTGTGAATTACTTTTAGTTGCAGTATAGAAGGGATGTTAATCTATTACCTTGCAATGAAAATATAACAACTTTTCAAATGCATGAAAATACCCTAGAGCCATATTTAGGATTATTAGTAGAGAAATGAATATATTTTATATCTGCATGACATCTTGTGTATAATTCACAGCCCTTACATATCAATTATTTCATCAGAGTCTCATAGTAATCCTGTGAGGTCAATGAAATCTCAATCATTCCCAGTGTACATTTTTGGAGTTTGAAACATCATTTGGATTAGGATTTATCTGCTAGGAACAGAATCTGAAACAAGATAGAAGTCAAGAGGTAGACAATTCAGGATGGAAATGGTCTCTCTTGTTTCTCCATCCTTGAGTCATCTCGCGACCCAAGACGACGCGGTAGATGCAGCCATAATGACAGCATTCCTGGCATCAGGAAAGAGAAAGGGACAACATAAGTGCATCATGTCCCCTTTGTTAAAGTTGCAGGGGTGCCTGGGTGGCTCAGTTGGTTAAGCAGCTGACTTCGGCTGAGGTCATGGTTTTCACGGTTCATAGATTCGAGCCCTGCATCCGGCTCTGTGCTGACAGCTCGGATCCTGGAGCCTGCTTCAGATTCTGTGTCTCCCTCTTCTCTCTGCCCCTCCCCAGCTCATACTCCATCTGTCTCTCTCTCTCAAAAATAAATAAACATTAAAAAAAATAAAGTTGCAAGGGAGGCTGAGTAATGTAATTTTTTATTCCACCTGGGTATGTGCCCAGATAAAAATTCAGAGTTTGTAAAACTATAGAAAGAAGAAAGAGAAAACAAATGTTGTGGGGCACCAGCAATCTCTGCTTCTGAATAAATCAGGCACAAAACTTGAGCACAAACTCAAGTATACTGACACTGGGATCAGATGTTTCTTCCATTGTAGTTACCCATCCCAGCTAGTTTTTTTCTTTTTAATTGAGATATAACTTATATTCCGTGGAATGCTCAGACCTTAAGTGTACAACCCAATGAATTTTGATAAATTTATATAACTGTGTAACCTAAGTCCTAACCAAGAGGTAGAGTATTTCCATTACCCCAGAAGCTTCTTTCATGACCCCTTCCGAGCAATCTCCACTTCCCATAAGCAACTGCTGATCTAATTTCTATCATCATGGAAGTTTAGCCCCTTCTTAAACTCAGAAAGCAGAATCATAAAGCACGTACTCTACTGTGTCTGGTTTCTTTTCACTCAACATAATGTTTTTAAATATTCATTGTGTTGTGGGTTACAGTAGTTTGTTCTTTTTGTTTGGTGAATAGTATTCCACTGTATACATATACTGCAACAGAACAAAATGTATTCCCCTGTTGGTAGACATTTGATTTGATTTCTGCTTTTGGTCATTACGAATAAAAGCTGCTATAAACATTCTTTGACATTCCCATTTTTATAAAAGCATAAACCAATAGAGCCATGTATTTATTTTTCTTGTAAAATACCTTTTTGGAAGAAGGATTATATATATATTCCTAATTCTATATAAATCTGTACATCATTTATAATGGTCGGGTTTGATTAGAACTGGAGAGGTGAGGGATTAACCCATAGACAATGGGCGAATCTTTATCAGGTTATGAAATGAAATCAACCCCTTACAACAAATGCAATTTAGGTGAACAAACAGTTTTATACCACAAACATTTTTAACAAATGTGTTTCTTATAACAAATATTCATAGATCACATTAAAAAATTATCTCCCTTAGATTTTTTAAACTGAATATTTCAATATGGAATATATTTTTTCTGATAGACTTTCACAGAAAGTCAACTTCACGATGACCTGTGAGAGAATAAATACATGTTTTACTTCAATATTTGGAGCTTCATGTAATTGTTTCCTATTAGAGCCCCATACAGAGTAAGTACCCAGTGAATATTAGGTAAATTTATTTTTTTTACATTTCCTATTGATTCCAAAGTTATGCTACCAACAAGGAAGTTTGAGGTTTTATTATCCAAGTCCTACTTCCCATGGGGTTGTCTGCCTGATTGGGAAGGGGAAAGGTATAGCTCTTTGGGAGCAGCCTTCTCTCACTTGATCATGATGACTTCCCCTCTGGTATCTCTCACACAGGGTGAACTCAAGGCTGAGATGCCAGAATTCAAGAATACCTGGGAGGCAAGTTTACTTTACTCTTGTTTTAAATTGGGTGCAATTGAGACTCTGTGGCTTAGTCTCAGCATTTCCAAGTCTGAGACCAAAGGGTGAGCAGATACTCTGTCTGGAGTCTCCTGTAAGATATGAGCTCTGGTTGGTAGCTGGGTCTTAATTCTTTCTGAATGGCTAACTGAGGAACCTGCAGGAACTGACTCTTCTCCGGACATTATTTAAATCTCTGTGTTCAGTACAAAAGGAGGAACCTTTGGTGAGAATAGCAGAGCCACAGAAGCGTTGGGGTGAGTTTTGTTTTGTGAGCATGTGCTTCTTTGCATGTCATGATTATAATTCCACTTTGGAAGCAAAGGGAATGTTACCATGAGGTGCATGGCATTTTACGAAGTGCTTTCATATAGGTCTGGTCTTTTCCTGAGGCAATCACAGTGCTAGGTATTGGGATTCAGAGATGGAGAGGATTCAGAGATCTTTATTCTTTAGATATTTTCTGAATACCTACAGAGTACCAAATACTGTGCTAAAAAGGAGAGAGGCTATGGAATATCTCTACCCACTGTTAATTCCAGTTTTTATTTTATTTTTTTATTTTATTTTTTTAAGGGATATTTCATTTCTATCTTTCTTTTTCTTTTTTTTTTCAATATATGAAGTTTATTGTCAAATTGGTTTCCATACAACACCCAGTACTCATCCCAAAAGGTGCCCTCCTCAATACCCATCATCCACCCTCCCCTTCCTCCCACCCCCCATCAACCCTCAGTTTGTTCTCAGTTTTTAAGAGTCTCTTATGCTTTGGCTCTCTTCTACTCTAACCTCTTTTTTTTTTTCTCCTTCCCCTCCCCCATGGGTTCCTGTTAAGTTTCTCAGGATCCACATAAGAGTGAAACCATATGGTATCTGTCTTTCTCTGTATGGCTTATTTCACTTAGCATCACACTCTCCAGTTCCATCCATGTTGCTACAAAGGGCCATATTTCATTCTTTCTCATTGCCACGTAATTTCTTTATCCATTCATCAGTTGATGGACATTTAGGCTCTTTCCATAATTTGGCTATTGTTGAGAGTGCTGCTATAAACATTGAGGTACAAGTGCCCCTATGCATCAATACTCCTAATTCCAGTTTTTAAAAAGAACTCCCTACCCCCAGTGTGGGACTAAAACTCGTGACCCCAAGATCAAGAGTCACACGCTCTACTGACTAAGCCAGCCAGATGCCTCCCCCTCCACTCCCCTGTATATTCACTGAATGCTATCTCATGGCAGGTGCTTCAGTTGGCACTGGAGATGGAGTGGTGAGTAAGATACAATCTGTGCCTCCAGGAAGTTCACAATTTACTGGGGGCAGATGGTCACATAAAACAATTACATTTTAGTGTGGAAAGTGCCGTAATTTGAAAATGTCCTGTGAGAAGAGGACCACTGATTGTGAATTTGGAAGATGCATTTCCTATCTCAGAAGAATTCAAGGCAACACAGAGGATGGGAACTTAAGTTCTCTTGGGATGGGCTGGGGGTGGGCTCTATCTCTAAGTCAGGTAGTATCTTCATGCTACAGTTTAGACATTGGGTCTCTGAGGGGTTAAAGAACTCTATCTCTCATCTATCTATCTATCTCTCATCTAACTCTTATCTATCTATCTATCTATCTATCTATCTATCATCTGTTTATCCATCCATCCATCCACCCATCTGCCCACTTATTTTTAATAACCCTTTAGACATCACATAGATACCACCTGAAGAAACCTGATGTAAACTTACGAGTCTGGACTGATAGCAGTGCTTCCTTTCATAAATGGCTTCTTGGTAAAATACCCCAGCTAGGCTGAGAGTTTGGTGCTGGCCTCTTCTCTGTCTCTGAAGGCATAAACTCTATCAGTGATTTCCTTCTGGCTCATGGTGGTCCTTCACCAGCTGAGCCTACCCCACTTGCTAGAAGAAGGAAGCTTTGTGGCATGAGTGGATGTCATGTGACTCCTAATCTCAGAACCCCAGAACCTCACTGTATGAGGGGCCGTATTGATACACACAGATCTCAGCCACTTTGAACAAAGTCCAGCATGGGTGAGGACAGTGTACAAATCAGTCAGTGCACAATCTTGCTGAAGTCCTGGGGTGTTGGAAGGCTGGAATTAGAGAAGGTTGTGTCAGAGCATGAGTAGACGCTGTGGGCAGAGGGTGTTTATACTTCTCTTGCCCCTGGGGGGGCATATGATAGGAGGTATCAGTGAAGAGAGGAATTGTGTATGGGTTGAGCTGGACCTTTGGAAAGGGATGAGGTCACCAAGTGACCAAGTGTAGAAGGAGGGAAAGGAGAGAAGCAGAAATAAGAATGCTGAGTGTCAAGAGGTATATTTTCTGAAGAGTCTGAAGGGTAAGTGGAGAGGTGAGAATCATGTTCTGCAAACCAAGGATGGAAAGGGGACAAGAGGAAGTGGTACAAAGAAAAACTGCAGGCAAAAGACAACTGAAATCATTCAAAGGCCATAGAGAGACCTTTAAAATAGAGACAGCAACACTGTCCTTACTGCCACCATCATCTGAGGGGACATTCATCTCCTAATAGGTGCCCCCTCCTCTGGTCTCCTCCCATTAGTCCAACCTCCATATACAAAGGGATTTTACTCTCCAGCCGATGAACATTCCTGAAGATTTACCATCGTCTGCAGGATAAACCCCCAAGTGCACAACAGTCCTTCAGGAACTAGTGCTAGACTCTGTCTCCAGTTTTATTTTTTATATTCTGCCCTTTACTCCAGCCACACGTGGGTGGATTTTCATGACTTTGTACACTCTTCTTTTTTGGACTGTTCTTTCCTTCTGTACATAACTAACTAAAGTCTACTCATCTTTCAATATCCAGCTCACAGATTGGCAAGGGATTAATACCTCATCCATGCACTTAATGAGTCTTTTGTATCATTTCAGATCACCCCACACAAATTACTGCCTCCTGTGGCAACTTCATGGCCCGCATACACAATGTGACTGAATTCATTTTCCTAGGACTTTCTCCCAGCCGGGAGGCGCAGAAAGTTTGTTTTGTGCTATTTCTGCTTTTGTACACAGCAGTTGTGCTGGGGAATTCCCTCATTGTGCTCACTGTCATGACCAGCAGAAGTCTTGGTTCTCCCATGTACTTCTTCCTCAGCTGCCTGTCCTTTGTGGAGATCTGCTACTCCTCTACTACAGCCCCCAAACTCATCTCAGATTTGCTGACTGAAAGAAAAGCAATATCACTGTGGGGCTGCATGACACAGCTTTTCTTTATGCACTTCTTCGGTGGTGCTGAGATCTTCCTGCTCACTGTGATGGCCTATGACCGCTATGTGGCCATCTGTAGGCCCCTCAACTACAGGACTATCATGAACAGGCAAGTGTGTGTTGTCCTGGTGGGAGTAGCATGGGTGGGGGGCTTTGTGCATTCCTTTGCCCAAATCCTCCTGCTCTTCCACTTGCCCTTCTGTGGCCCCAATGTGATTGACCACTATTTCTGTGACCTGCTTCCCCTGCTCAAACTTGCCTGCTCTGACACCTTCCTCGTCGGTCTGCTGATTGTTGCCAACGGGGGGACCTTGTCTGTGATCAGCTTTGGGATCATCTTAGCCTCCTATGTGGTCATTTTACTCCATCTGAGGACTCGAAGCTCTGAGGGGCGGAGTAAGGCCCTCTCCACCTGTGGGTCCCATATCACCGTGGTTACCTTATTCTTTGGGCCCTGCATCTTCATCTATATGAGGCCTTCCACCACCTTGTCTGGAGACAAGATGGTGGCCGTGTTCTACACCGTCATCACGCCGCTCCTCAACCCTGTCATCTACTCCCTGAGAAATGCTCAAGTGAAGAAGGCCATGAAGAAACTGTGGATCAGGACAACGAAGCTAGATGAGAAATAGAGGCTGACTCTTGGTATTGATCCTTGGGTTTAGAATGATGCTGAGTCCAAACTGAAGGGGCAGAATGGGGTGAAGGAAAGGTCACAGCACTTGTTATTTCTGGAGTAATTGTAATGGTCTCATCTCCAAACACTGTATTCAAATGACCTGTGAGATGGTTCCTCTTATGGATATATCTATAACTTGATTGCCCATTTTCTGTTAGATGTTTAGATTGTTTCTAACTTTTTTATTGCTATAAATAACACTGTATTAAGTATTCTTGAATGGAAATCTTTATACTTCTGAAATTCTGTTTGACTCACTTGCTATAATGAATTTACTGTGTTAAAAGGGATAATGACCTTGATGTATAGTGTTAAATTGATTCTTAGAAAGATTGTAGGGGCATCTGGGTGGCTCAGTTGGCTGAGTGTCCAACTCTTGATTTAAGCTCAGATCATGTTCTCACAGTTCGTGAGTCCCAGCCCTGCCTGGGGCTCTATGCACAGTGCAGAGTCTGCTTGGGATTCTCTCTCTCTCTCTCTCTCTCTCTCTCTCCCCCTATCCTGCTTGCGTGTGCTCTTTCTCACTCAAAATAAATAAACTTTAAAAGGGTTGTAATAACCTTTCTTGTGAAAGTACTCTTGACAAATTAAACACTGTCATTAAACATTTTCTTGATGGCAAACAAGATTTTACATAGTCTCAGAGTATCTCCCCATAAGATACTTATTAATTGCAAAAGACAAACATGACTCTACAGTCGAGAAAACTGGAAGACATTCCCTTAAACATTTACTCAAGTAAACATCATCAGTATTGAGACTGGAGAGGCACAGGATAACATTGCTGTGGTATTCTTGCCACAAATACACAATCTGAGTCTAACCATGACAAAATATCAGGCAAACCCCAACTGAAAAATATTCTGCAAAATTAACAGCCTGCATTCTCAAAATATGAATAAGAGATTACAGAATTTTTCCAGATACAGACATAGGTAATTAGATGCAACCTGTGATCCTTGATTGGATTCTGTACTGGATGAAGGTCATTAGTGAGCACAAGCTGTGTTGAGGGGACGATAGAATTGTATCAGAGTTATTTCCTGATTCTGATAATTGTAGTGTGTTTATGTCAGAGAATGTCCTTGGATTGGGGAATTATTTAGTAAGGTATCTAAAGGTAAGTGGGCATTATGTCATCAACTTTGAAACATTTCAGAAAAATTTGTTTGCCTACCTGTCTATCTAGTGAGAGAATGAATGGTAAAGAAAATGTGGCAAAATGTTAATATTTGGGGGAATTTGGGTTAAGGGTATACAAGAGTTCTTTGTATTATTGCAACTTTTTTGTAAATCAAATTATTTTAAAATATAAAATTAAAATGCTTTGCAAATTAGATAGCTTATTATGTGTGTCTACGTGTGTGTGTGTGTGTGTGTGTGTGTGTGTAGGGACTTTTTAAATGATTTTTTTCATAAGTTTATTATTTATTTTGAGAGAGAGAGAAAAAGAGAGAGTGCACAGCGGAAGGGCAGAGAGAGAGGGAGAGAGAGAATCTCAAGCACGCTCCACACTGTCAGCACAGAGCTCCCTTGGGGCTTGATCTCATGGAAACATGATTCTGACCTGAGCTGAAATCAAAAGTTGAACCCTTAACCACTTAACCGCTTAACCAGCTGAGCCACCCGGACACCCTTCCCTTAGCACTTAGAATATACCATTCCACTCTTCCCGGGCCTGGAAGGCTTCTGCTGAGAGGGTCAGTGATGGTCTTGGAGGTCTCTTGTGTGAGAGAATTTTTTTTCTCTTGCTGCTTTTAAAATTCTATCTTTGCTTTTAAACAGTTGCATTATAATGGTCTTGGGGAAGATCATTTTGCATTGAAAGTTTGGGGTGATCTATTATTAGTTTCATGAAGTTGGATGTCCAAACATCTCCCCGGATTTGGGAAGTATGCAGCCATTATTTCTTTAAATAAGATTTGTGCCCTCTTGTCTCCTTCTTGGACTGCAGTCATTCTAGACTGTTTCTTTTAATGATATCCCACTGCTCATACAGGCTTTCTACACCCTTTATTTATTTATTTTTTCTGTGTTCTCCTTTGGATAAATTCAGAAGTCCTTTTACTCATAGATTTCTTTCTTCTGATCAATCGATTCTGATGCCAGTGTTCTCTTGCATTTTTGACTCTTCACTTGGTTAGCTTGCCTGTGCTAATCATTTCACAATGTGTATTATATATCAGAACAGCATGTTGTACACCTTGAATACACACAATTTTTACTTGTCAACCCTACTTCAATAAAGCTGGAAAAATTAAACCAAATATTAGTTATCTGTATTACTATTCTAAGCAAATGATGTGTGCGTGTGTGTGTGCATGTGCATACCTGTGTGGTTGTGAGGCAAGGAGGTGTGATGTAAGGTAGAAAAGAAGTGCTCTCTCTGTACACCCTTTAGGCCAGCAGAAATGCATGCACAGGCCACTATTTATGTTTCTCCATTCTGTTCCACCAGGCTCTGGGACTCCCAGAAGTTCTTCACAGGTTCTGACTGTAAGCCAGATGTGAATGATTTTGAGAGTTTTCAACATTATTTTCTTCTCCAGAGGTTTTTTGGTTTTTCGTTTTGTTTTGTTTTTGTTTTTGTTTTTTTTAGTGAGAGGTTGAGAAAGGCTGAGCCCATGACAGTAGCCAATGCCATTTAGTATGCAAATAATAAATTAGGAAGTTACTGATGTATATGCAAAAGGATTTAACATAGGTTTCCTTTTTAAAAAATTTAAAAAAATGTTTATTTATTTTGGAGACAGAGCATGAGTGCGGGAGGGGCAGAGAGAGAGGGAGACACAGAATCCGAAGCAGGCTCCAGGCTCTGAGCTGTCAGCACAGAGCCCGACGCGGGGCTCGAACTCACAAACCGTGAGATCGTGACCTGAGCCCAAGTCGGTCGCTCAACGGACTGAGCCACCCAGATGCCCCTTTAACATAGGTTTCTTAAAACAGTGATAATTCGTGCAGCTTTAAAAAAAGGAGCTTGAGTTTTTGTGGTGTTTCAGGTGGATTATGGTTAGGAGGAAGAAACCGTATGTGTACCGCTGATTCATAATTTGTCCCAAGACAGAATTTGTTGGAGCAGCCTTACTACCCAGAGCAGAAACAGATGGGGCACATTTCCTACTTTGGTTTCCCACTACCTGTTCATTTCTTAATGGGGCACCAGTGGCTGGTGACATATTCTGTTTGGGCAGGAAACGTTATGTATAGACATTTGACCCAGATGGACAGTTTATTAGTTGTGTAATTTTGAACCATTCTCCTGATCTTTCTGAGCCTCAGTTACCTAATCTGTTGAATGGCAATAGTAGCTACTATAGTATCTGAGGTGTTAGAAAGAAAGAAAGGTTGAAAGACACAATACTGCCCAACACAAGTGTGATGTGTTGTTCCTAGCAGATTAGGCTTAACGGGTAGGGAGCTCTAGTCTTCCTGAAGCCCTTGAACATGAAAATCATATGCTGACAATTTGTGGTAAAACACTTAGGGCTTTAAGATTGAGCAGTTGGAAGACTCTTGTGCTAGGAGTGAGGAAGGAGCTGGGTTAGCCAGGCTACCAGTGCATGGGGCAACTGCACAATAATTTTTCCTCTTTGGCTGTCTTGCCACCTTTAAAGGGAACAATGTGGACGAGGTGATCTGCCGGGCCCTTCCATGTCTAGCATTCTCTGATCAGATGACGTGTTGGAGTATGTGTGGGAAGTGGTCCAGGTCCACTGGGTTAAAGTCTCCCTGGCATCATTGGTCCCATGAGGGGTGAGGTCAGAACAGGCCACCCAAGAGCTTCTTGAGAAAGTCTGTGGTGGGCTCAGAGGGCTATTGTTGATATTGAGTTCTTCTCTGCCGCTTGCTTGAGGATGCACTTGCCACTTGCTAGAGGGAAACCTCTAGGGGGCAGGACAAGAGGGGGTTAATCATGTGGGGCAAGTAGACGTACCAACCTTATAATTGGATTAATTAGAGCTATGTTCCCTAACCTCTGAAGGAAGCAATTGGGACGTTGACTTTTGCTCTTCTCAGAAACTCCCCAGACAGGAGATGCTACAAAGTTCAGGGAATTCAATTCTCTGATGGAAGTCTACATCTCCTACACCTTAAGTGCTCCCAGCACACATTTTCCCCAAACCTCATTCTAGTGGATTTTAGGGTGGACTGGCCCTGTTCCATCCCACTGTAGCTGTTTTAGTGAGAAAGTTATCAAGTGCTGGAGGTGGTGGCGTTGATGGCACCTGGTGAGTCCATAGGGGAAGATCAGAATTTAGTGGTGCCTCTATGTGTGGAACAGATTCAGAATCAGCTCATTCACTGAACCCTTACCACAGACGGACAGACCCTCAGGCAGAGTCTTTCACACACACATCGGCACCATGCTGGTGTTACTCTGGCGTCCACACACTTTCACGTATGGGGAGGCTTTCTTAGATTTGCTCACTCAGCTGATGGGCAGACCTTGGACATCACCCTGTTAAAGTCTCTCCTGCCTGCTTAAATGACGGGGTGAGAACATAACTCTCTAGCATGGCTGAGAGCAGGTGTTACAGTGATTCTCACCAGGGCTGCTGGTAACATGGCCAACGTGGAATGGTTTGCCAAGCTAGTTTTTAATTCACTACTGACTCATGCATTTTTGAGAAATTCTTTTGAAAAATTCGAGGGGCCTGGCTAAGACATTCTCACATCTGGTCTTCTCCTGCAGAAATGAAGGTATTAGCCCATTTGAGCCTGGATGGAGATTAGGCTATACAGAAGCCTACCTTTTCCTGAGGACCATCTTGAGCCAAGATTTCCAAGTTTGAGATCAATGAGTGCTAATATACACCTTTTGTTTCTCTGATCAGTTTATCTATAGAGGTTGTTAGTGAAGCAAATCTGTTTTCCTTGGGTGTCTTATCGATATGAATGTCTTCTGACTACAAAAGATTGAGAAGATAAAATTAAGAATCAAGACAACAAACAGTATTCAAGGTGGGTTCATTCACTTAATCTCTGTGAGGCAGGCTTTGGAATTATTTTCAAAAAGAGACCTTATTTTTTATACTAGATATTGCTACATATCCTGTAGCCTCTGTGCTGTTACAGGACACCCACAGTGATCCCTTGGTTTTGAAATAGATGTAGTAGCAGATCGAGGATTCAGGGATCAAATAAAAACTCATATTAACATCTGAGTTCCAAGCCCTGGACAAGGTGCAATATAGGCCATAAACCTATGGGTAATCTAATCCTTGGTGACAAAGTGCCGGAGCCAAGATCTCAAGTCACCGAGGCATGTCTGGCATGAGCTTCTTTCCCCGGCAGCCCAGTTTGGCGGACTCTGGAAACATCCTCTCCCCGCCTGGGCTTCTGAGCTCTGCTCAGGCTGTCTGCGCAGAAATTACATCCCAGGAAGATGGAGAACTGAGTCGGACCACGTTATTGTTCATTTTCTCGCCGGTGTATCGTTTTAGATCTTGCTCCTCAGGTTTGCTCTGCTTGTGTTATGAACGGGAATCTCCTCTCTCTGCGTGACCCGCACTCCCATTCTGGAAGCCGGCCACGGGTGGGCAGCAGGGGAGGAGCTGGTGGCTGAGAGGAGAGTGATGCAGGTGTTGGGAGGAAGCCCTGGAGCCTGGTCTAGTCCAAGCTCCGCCCAAAGGGCCGTGTGATTCTGGGTCCAGATTCCTCTTCTGTGGAAGGAGGATTCCATGAGCTTCCTTCCAAATCAAACAGCTGATGGTGGCTCAGTGTGGGAGCTAGCAGGAGAGGCCCGACTTGACGCCTCTGGTGAGGGCTATTGTTGGAGGAAAAGTGGGAGAAAAGCATGCTGGAAAAGGCTGGTCAGAGCAATATTATTTGTCAGAATCCACAGAAGGAGGGGTTCCATGGCAGAAAGGTATAATGAGAACTCATGAAGTAAGACAGATTTATTGTGGTTTATTGTGAAGATTTGAAAAATGTTCACTGAAGTTGCTTATTGGGGCCACTGTGTTCAGGCTTCTAAGTGCGTCACTATTTAGGATTTCTGAACCACAAAACCTGGAAATGTGCAGTTACTTGCTGTTTGAGAAGAACACATTTACCTTTTGGAGTCTCTTCCTTGGCCCTGCCAGTTAAAGAGTCAGAATTAAAGTCACCCCACAGGTGACACGTCACTGCACTGTCAACGGTTTACTGGTCTGATGACCTCTTTGTGAAATTGTCTCTCAGATGTTTTCCATTTCTGCTCAGAGTTTTGAAAATGTTAATTTCCTTCTCTCTCTTCCATTGTAAAGACTTAACATTTTTTTAACTTTTTAGAGAATAATTTGATGGTTATCTGGCTCTGTTACCTTTAACAACTTTGGAAAGAAAAACACAACTACTTTTTTGAAAATCTGAAATCTAACGTGGTCTCTGCCAATCCTCTGAGAGGAACTCTCTGATACCCGAACTTGGGAACAGTTGTAGAATCAGAGAACAATTACCTTCAGATCTAATTCAGAGATTATTTGGCCCGTAATAGAGCCATTTTTACCATTGGGGTGAAGCACGCCCATCTATGGTTCTTGCTCTCTGCGTAAACATCTGAGTGTGAGTATTGGCACATGGCAGGTGGATCAGGTGGATACAGAGGAGCCTGTGGGGAAGAGAGGGAAGGGCACAACAGTGAGAGGATAGTCTATGCCTATTTTATTGATAAGGAAGCAGGCTCAGAGAGGTTGAGTCGCTTGTCCAAGGCCACACAGCTCTTATTTGAACTGAGGTCCGTACTTTGCAAAATGTAGCTGCTTCCACGGTCTTACTCCTGAAGAGTGACTTATGTTGATTGCCTACCAAGGCTGTCATATCTATCTTGCCTTACCCTGTAACACGGAATGGATTTTCTACAGTAAGTGTCAGAGTTTCTTAGTTATTGCATATCTTGTGAAACGAACCGGGCTCCCTAGTGGGCATAACTCAGAAGCTAAGTTACAGGGGTGGGGAACAAAGTTGCCGAGCTTCAACCATTGCCCTTGGAGGTGGGTATGGAGTAGGGGAAATGTGAGAGTCCCCGGAGTTTGTTTAATTAATTAATTAATTAATAGTGGTAAAACATAAAAATTTACCGCCTAAGCCACTTTTTAAGAATACAGTTCCATGGTATGAAAGCACATTCACATTGTTGTGCCTCCATTGGTCCAACCTGAAGCTCTGTACCCATTAACTCCACATCCCCCCCCCCCTCCCCCTGGCGACCACCCTTCTACCTTCTGTGTCTATGAACTTACTACCCTAGGGACCTCGTATAAGTGGACTCACACAGCATTTCTCTTTTTTTGTGGGAAAAGAAAAAGAAGAAGCGTTACGCCTTTTTTGTGTCGGGTTTCGTATGCCACTTAGCACATTCGGTCCTGTTTCATTACGTAGGCCACTGTTTTGTAGGCTCGTTGTAAGATGCGTAAATCAGAACCCGGCCTGCTGCAAGTCTGCACAAGCAAAGGTGGGTGTCAGGGCCTGCCTTGTGAAGCGGGGGCCCTTCCTGTGTCCCCATCGCCCGCTGCACTGACGAGGTGACAAGCATACTCAGTTATATTCTGACACTCTTACGCTATCCTCATTTGCTTTTGAACTTGAGAGCTCGTTCAACCCTCAAAACAGCACCGTGGAAAGAGAGTATTATTTCTGGTTTTCAGACGAACATTACAGGCTCAGAGGGCTTTTTGTATGTGTTTCATGTCAGCTAGTTAGCAGCTGTGTTAGGATTGTACTCCTCTGACTTCAAGCTCTGTGTTCCTGTCACCTGGTCACAATGCCACAGCTGCTGTCCCACACGCGGAGGGCTGGCCTGGAGGGCTTGTTTCTCCCTGCGGGAATGACCGCTTCAGAGGCCCTGACCATGGATCGTCTGTGTCCGATCCCCCTCTGTCAGTCTTCAGAGCTCTCTGCAGTGTGTCGGGCTCTTTCTAACATGCCTTCGCTTGGAGAGACAGTCCTGGTACCCACCTCAGCATCTTTCCCTGTGTGGACTCGCTGTGCTCTGAGACCCTGAGTTAGCAAGCTGGGATGATAGGCTGTTAGGAAGCGGGATTTAAGAGACTTTTGAATTGTTTCTTGGCCAGTGGCCCCAGGACTATTGAGGCAGTCAGCACGTGACACCTTGCAGACACCTCCCTTCTTCATCTCTCCCTTCATGGATGGTGGTTGAAGTTGGTGACTGTCCTTCCCCCTTTCGACTTCTTAAAAATGCCTCTTGGGGAGCCTGGTTAGTTCCCCAGGTTGTGGTATCATGGAGGTTGAGAAGGTCTACTGCTCCCTGCAAAAAACTGGTTCCACATGAGGGTGTTAAGACTCGAGACAAATCTGAAATGCAAATCCTACAACCAGTATAAAGCCCACTTCAGGAGCATGAGATGTAGTGGAAGCTTAGTCTTGAAGGAATCAGATCTCAGGTCAGATACGAGCTGTGAGGCCTTCAAGTAGTGACTGAATCTCTGAGGCTCAATGTTCTTAGATATAAAATATCTTCTCATTTTTGTTGTGAGGATTCACTAACTAACGTATGTGCCTGCTTTAGAGAAAAACACTTCCAGGCAGTGTTATTACAAAGTCCTATTTGGGGGTCGGTAGCAAACATTTGATGATGTTTTGTCCACTTGTCTTAAGGAGAACATGTTTCGGAGAAGCCCAAAGAGGAGAATGACAATTGTCCTCAAGGCCTGAGGAGGATGTTTCTAATCGTTGAAGGAGAGTTCTTTGATTTCTTGACTCCAGTCTGCTAGGCTTTAAAACATGGCAACTACGAACAATGTGACTGAACTCATTCTCTTGGGGTTTTCCCCCAATCAGGATGTGCAGAAGACCATTTCTGTGATGTTTCTCCTCATGTACACGGCCATTGTGCTGGGTAACGGCCTCATTGTGGTGACAATCATGGGCAACAAAGGGCCCACCTCCCCCATGTATTTCTTCCTCGGCTACTTGTCCTTTGTGGAGATCTGTTACTGCTCTGTCACAGCCCCCAAGCTCATCCTTGACTCTTTTATTGAAAGGAAAATCATTTCCCTCAAAGGCTGCATCACACAGATCTTTTTCCTCCATTTCTTTGGTGGCACTGAGATCTTTCTCCTGACAGTGATGGCCTATGACCGCTATGTGGCCATCTGCAAGCCCCTGCACTATACTGTCATCATGAACCGGTGTGCTTGTGGCCTCCTGGTGGGGGCAGCATGGGGTGGGGGCTTGCTGCATTCTGTCGGGCAAACATTCCTTATTTCCCAGCTGCCCTTCTGTGGCCCCAAGGTCCTTGACCACTACTTCTGTGATGTCCACCCTGTGCTGAAGCTGGCCTGCTCAGACACCTTCCTCATCGGTGTGCTAATCATCACCAATGGTGGCTCCATTTCAGTGATCAGCTTCACGGTACTGCTTGCTTCCTACGTGGTCATCCTGCACGCCCTGAGCACCCAGACCTCAGAAGTTCGGCGCAAAGCTCTGTCCACCTGTGCCTCTCATGTTGCAGTTGTGGGCCTGTTCTTCATACCCTGTTCCTTTGTCTACATGAGGCCCTGTGTCACCCTCCCTGCAGACAAGATAGTCGCTGTGTTTTACACAGTGGTCACACCTCTCTTAAACCCCATCATTTACTCCTTCAGGAATGCTGAAGTGAAAAACGCCATGAGGAGACTGACAGGGAGGAAAGTGATCTGGAAAGAGAAATAGATGACTTAGTTAGGGAAAATAAAGAGGAGCAAGGGATGGGAAGTTGGGGCAGATCTCACTTTGCCTCTACCTTTAATTGATGGGCTAACCTTGGGCCTATCACCTTTTTCTTTAAATTTCAATTTCTTCATCTTTATGGGATTGGACAGGATTGAAGGAGGCTCTAGAATGAGGTCTAGCAGGGGTCTTCTAATGCTGCACTTCCACATTTCACAGTGACCTTGAGGCAGCTTGGCTGGTTTTGAGAGAATGAACCCTTCCAGAAAACCGGGGTGTTTCTGGGAATAATGAGGGGGTTGATGGAAGAGGAGGAAGGCTTCCTTGGGGATTAGTGGCCATGTGGCTTTTGTGTTGGCGGAGTCTGAACCTTTGGATTTGGGGAGGAGGAAGGTAGGCAGAGAAACAGAAGTCACTCAAGTGCTTAGCAATTCTGTTAACTCAATAAACTAAAATTTGCCCAGTGGACTCTGGTCAGGACAGCTGACCTAGAAGGGTCTAGTCCACAGAGCAGAAGGCATTTTGACTCTTGCCAGCAGACTCATATGAACTCACATTAGCATTAGACTCATGTTTTCAAAGAATCAAGTGGAACCACAGGAGATTTTAAGTGACTTGAAAGCCCTAGACAGTGATACCTAATTGTAGGCACAAGCTTTATTTTTCACATATCAGTAACATTTTAGTGTCTAACATTCTTTTCTGTTTACACCTGTCTGTCCTTTTTTTTTCTTGTTTTCCCCCTTATACCTTGGCTGTTTGGGCTATTCATTTTCTCTGTCTTCAGCCTCTTGACTTCTTGCACTTCTCGGCCATTCCCACCAAGCACCCTGTTAACCTGCTCTCCTGTGCCGCCATATTGCCTTGTCATTCTCCATCCATGAGCCCCCACTCCTTCCCAGGCTCCATTCTGGGGCTGCCTGTGGATTAATGGTTTAAATGTCCTTGAGTCTTCACTGTTTGTCCTATGATATTTTAATCCTCTTGTTTTTGAGTCAGACTATATGCCTGCAAACTGTAACCCCAACAGTGACCCTCATTCACAGTAGATGATTCTCCCCCACCTGAGTGCTTTCAGATTATCCACTTGGAAGTAATTCTCTTATTTTATCTTATTTTCCCTCAAAAATTTTCAGTGACTCCTCATTGTCTTCTGAGTCAACCATGAACTCCTTCTTGACACGCAGCACCTTCAAGGCATGGCCCTCTCTTAATGTCCTTTACTTATTTTCAGTGACACTTTGGTAGAGTTCATTGATTCCTGAACACTCATTGCCTTGTGCCTTCCACCTAAAATAGTTTTCATTTCTCTACCTGTTAACATCCCACCTACCTTCCAATACCCATCTAAAATGCTGCTTCCTTTAGGAAGCTTCCATGATGATCCTATTCAGATATGGCCTTTGCCTTTTTTTTTTTTTTTTTTTGAGTCCCCACAGCACTCAGCTAGACAGAGTCCTTTAAAGCCTTTACTACTTGTATTTCAGTGCTTAATCCCCCTCACCCGACTGTCACTCTCTTGAGACTATGGCCTGAATTGTACTTACCTTTGAATCTTTTGTAAGTGACATGTAGCAAAACTCAACAAACATTTGGTCAATTACATTTCCGTAAGTCATTAGTGTTTCAGATGTAAAAATGGTTGTTATATTTCTCTTTCCAATTATTGAAGTGAGATAGCAATGTTATATCACCGAAGACAAATAATGACTCTTGATATCATTTCTGAGAATAATATTTATAAATAAACAAGGAACATGTACGTATGTGTATATTTTACTATTAACCAAGAGATGTCATATGTTTTATCTCATTTAATCTTAAAACACTCTGGTTAGGTGTGTATGACTCTCCTGTTTTACAGATGGAGAGACTGAATCTTGGGGAGATCAATATTTTGATCAAGGCCACACAGCCTGAGTTCAAACCCTGGTCTGCCTAATTTTGGAGCCTTTGCTCTCTGTGTGCATTCCTCTGCCTCTCTTTAAAGACCACCAGAACAAAACTACATTCCAAGTCTCTGAATTCCAAATCTGAGGGCTGAAAACCTCCTTATTGTCAAGTATTTCCCCCTGGAATCCCTTCAGAGTAAATAAAAAGTGTTTTTAAAAACTATGCAGCATGAATTGCCTTGTGAGTGTTCACAGGTATTTCTGGGTCCACAGAAAACCAGTGCCTGAGATGCCAGATCTGGAAGCAGGAAGATATGATGCTTCAGTCAGTTAACGCTCCTCTTCTCTCTCATCAGGCCAAACTTAGGCATTGAGCTGCAAGAGTTACCTAATGCGTAGGGTCCAAACTCAATATGTTGGCCAAAGAGAGATTTTTTTTTTCTAGTGACGTAATGCTAAAAATGGCATCGTTCTTGAGAACACCATACAGATTGGAGAATGAGAAATAGGAATAAAAAAAAAAAAACTATAGGAATTGAGAACTCACAAATAAGTTTCCTAAAATTAAATCTCAGGAGAATGCTGCCCCATAGGTGACACAATGTTCACCTTGCAGTAGAAGACACTGGAGGTCAAAGAGGGCTTTGGAAGACCAAAGCCCTTGATGTTTTGTCTACGTGAGTTGTCAACTATATTTCAGAGTCCAGAATTCTTCAGAGGTGAGTTCGGGATCTTCCTGTGCTGCTGTCTTGAACCGCCTCTCTGATTTTTAAATATTAAAACAACCTTGTTTTCCTAAGATAAACAAACCCCACTTGGTCATGATCTGTTATCCCTTGCATACATTCCTGCATTTGACTTAAATATGCTTTACTGAGGATTTTTTGCCTCTATATTCACGAGTGATGTTTGTGATTTTCTTATTTTAATTTTTTTTTGGCCTGGTTTTGGTGGTAGAGTTATGCTGGTCTCATAAATAACTTGGGAAGTTTTCTAATTTTGAAAACATTTGTGTAGATTTGTGTAAATTTCACAAATTTGTGAAAAAATTTGTGTAAATTTGTAAACATTTGTGTAAAACATTGTGTAAATTTGTGAAAACATTGTGTAAATTTTAAGTCATTTTAAGTGACTTAAAACACTTTTTTTAAAGTGTTTGATGAAACTAATGAATTCATCTTGGCTTGGAACTTTTTTGGTGTGTGCAATGTATGTAAGGTGTGAATTCAATTTTTTTAAACAGATATAGGGCTATTCAGATTTTCTGTTGATTTTGGGCCAGTTATATAAATTATATATATATATATATATATATATATATATATATATATGGAATTTATACATTTAACCTAAGTCATAGAATTTGATGACTTTAGATCAACAAATGACATTGATATTAAAACTTAAGGTTATTCATAATATTCTATTACCGTTTATTTTCAGCAAAATCTGTGTGCTAACCATTTTCTTCCCCAAATTAAAATTTTTTACTTTCTCTGTTTTTTGTTTGTTTTTTTGTTTTTTGTCTTTTTTTTTAAATTCTGCAGCCTATTTAGGGATTCATTAATTTTCTTGATATGTTCAAAGAATCATTGTCTGGCTCTTATCAAAAATTCTTCTGTTTTTGTTTTCTATGTGGTTAATATCTGTTATATTTCTTCTTTCCTTCCACTTTGTATCTAAATTTGCTCATTTCTTTTCTCTCTCAAGGTATAGACTTATTCACAGATTTTATACCTTTCTTCATTAGAAAAGTCTTTTTAATGTTTATTTATTTTTGAGAGAGCAACAGAGAGACAGAGTGTGAGTGGGGAGGGACAGAGAGGGAGACACAGAATCTGAAGGAGGCTCCAGGCTCTGAGCTGTCAGCACAGAGTCCGATGTGGAGCTTGAACTCACGAGCTGTGAGATCATGACCTGAGCCGAAGTTGGACGCTTCACTGACTGAGCCACCCAGGTGGCTTTTTTCATTTTTAATTTTAAGAATTTAAAACTGTTAAGTTTCTTTAAGCAATGTGTCCCATAAAATTTCTCATGTATTTTCATTAATATTCAGTTAAAATGTATTCTAATTTTTAAAAGTGATTTCGTCTTTGACTAGTGGATTATTTAAAGTACATAGTTTATTTTCCAAATAGTTATTTTTTCCTTGATATCTTGTTGTTACTTATTTCTAATTTAATTCCATTGTGAATGATATCGTTCTTTTTACATTTATTGAAGCTTGTTTCATGGCCCGACATAAGGTCTATCTTGGTAAATGTGCCATGTATGCTTCAAAGAGTATGTATTTCGTTTTAGGGTGTCATGCTCTACAAATATCAGTAAGATTAAGGTGGTTCATATGTTGTTCAGATCTATGTTTTTACTGATTTTTATTTATTTAATTTTTAATTATTATTTATTTTATTCTCAAGTTAATTAACTTCCAGTATAGTCTTGGCTTCAGGAGTAGAACCCCGTGATTGATCTGTTACATATGACACCCAGTGCTTACTTTTGTGTGTGTGTGTGTGTGTGTGTGTGAGTGTGTGTTTTTTAGAGACAGACAGAATGATAGAGAGATCACAAGTGGGGAAGAGAGAGAAAGAGGGAGAGAGAGAGAGGGAGAGAGAGACAGAGAGAGAGAAAATCTCATGCTCAACACGGGGCTTGATCCCACAACACTGGGATCATGACTTGAGCCCAAATCAAGAGTTGGACACTCAACTGACTGAGCCACCCAGGCGCCCCTGTTTTTACTGATTTTTAAAATTGAATCCTACTCCCGCTTGCTGGAGGGTGGTGGCAGTGGTATTACATCTCCAATTATTGTGGAATTGTATACTTATTTCTTTAAGTCTGAGAAAGAAAACATTGCAGATGAGAAAATGGCATACCAGCGATGTTAAGCCACTTGTTAATAGTTATATATCCTCCAGGTGGCAAAGGCAGTCTTTAAACAAGGCAACTTGACTCCTTGGTTCATGCTTTTGAGCACCCCTATTACACTGCCCCTTGTCTGTCTTACCCTCCTCACAGGGTAGAAATACTTTTCAAAATGCTATGTTAATATAAGGCAAGAGTCAAGGGCTAATTTAGGTCAAACTTGTCCCTGTTATTTAAAAAACAACGATAGAAAACATAGATCAGTTCATATTTAATACCAGTTATTTATATTTATATATTTATATGTAATATATATTATATTCAATACTTCTCTAAATAGATGGCATAAACCATGTCCTCTATATGGTAACTACTTAATAACTACTGTTGAATGAATGAATTCAGGATGATTCACCATAAAAATCCAAAGTCAGGATGAAAACAGTGGCTCCCTTTGCTTCTAAAGTTTGTCTGAACCACTGAGTTAATGTGACAAAGCGGTGGCTGTCTCTATGGCCCACTCCTCTAATTGGGATGCAGTGCCCCTGGGGTCTCATTAGCAAGCCTCAGGGTTCTCTTGCTAACCATGAATGTGCTATGGCTTCCAAAGGAGAGGTGCTAAAGCAAAGCCAATGGCTTTGGCTGGGGTGATTCCCTATGAGCTTCCCTTAACCTTCTGTGCTTAAAAGTTTACCGCAGCCTTTCACTTCTCTAGCCAGACTTCTTGACATCTGCTGTTCCACCGAGGAGAGTGGAGCTCACTAAGGTCAGTTATCATGGAGTCTTGGTCATTAGGTGACTCAATGGCTGCAATAAACCTGAACTGATCACGGATACTTACAGCAAACAGCCTCACTGGCTTTGCTCTCACTGTTTTGTCCTCAATGTCCAGACGACAGTCCTGCTGCACAGTATCTGAGTATTTCTCAGACTCTGCCTTCAAATGCACCAAGTATGAGTTGATATATCTATCATCTATCTATCTATTTCAGATTCTTGTGGCATCCTTAGATTCCTTCTCCTTTAGCCATTTTCTTGTTTACCCTTTAGCTGAGCTGCTGAGGACAGTCTTCTTTGGGTGATCATATGCCCCCATTTTCTTAGTCAGGAGTGTTGTATAGTGACTAAGAAGGTACCTTTGAAGCCAGGCACCTTGGGTTGCATTGCTGGCTCTCCCTTACTAGTGTGGGAACATGGCCAAGTCACTCATTCACTCTAATCCCCATTTTCCTCATTTGAAAAAATAGGGACAGTCATGGTAGTTTCTCAGAGCGATGGTTGAGATGTGAGTGATGCCTTCAAAGTGCTCTGGGGGCTCCTGGGTGGCTCAGTCAGTTAAGCATCCAACTTTGGCTCAGGTCATGATCTCACGGCTCGTGAGTGCTGCAGCTCAGAGCCTGGAGCCTACTTGGGATTCTGTGTCTCTCTGTCTGCCCCTCCCCCCCTCTCAAAAATAAACATTAAAATTATAAAGTGCTCTGTTCGATATATACAACACTATTCGATAAATGCAAGCACATGTTATACCACTATGGTTACTATTCCCTCTGCTTGTGGGCAGTTCAAGCTCAGAGAATGTCTCCACACAAATCTTATTCTGTAGAGACTTGCTCTCTACTAGACCATGGTGGGGGGTACTTCTCGCAGCATAGGAGGTGGAGGGGTCAGAATTCACAGAGTGGCTGGCTTCTCCAGTCTTTCAAACGGGCTCTCCCGGTATGTGGTCCCCAAAGCCACTTCACTTTTTGGAAATAGAGCAATTCCAGAGTGTATTTCACTGAGGTGCAGTCTTGGCACCCTTTTCCCAAAGCCCAGGCCCACCTGACAAGGTGTTCTTCCCTGTAAATGAATCCTCTAATACCTGAAGCTTGAAGGACTCTTAAAAGACTTATTGACATTTTAATCTTTTAAAATAGAAATGTTTCTTGATTGCTTTGCAAATTTCCTTTCTCTTTCAAGACATGTGTCGAAATGCATGTGGGATCATATTCAGGGCAAGGCATGGCAGACGTGTGACGCGGACCTCTATCCCCCACCAGTCCCCAGGCGAGACAGGAGAGGAATTATTAATGATGGAAAGCTACTTACTCGCTTTCTAGTTTGTTTTTTTTTTAACTCCTCAAATACTGACTATTATTATCTTGAAATGAAATTTTTTTGGTGTATTTCCACTTTTCCAGTATAGAATCACAGCACTTAATTCAGCTGTTTTAGGTCCAGATGGGGAACTTGAGCACCAAGCAGAGGGAGGGTGTTGTTTGGTGAGACAGAGCTGGGACTGAAGCTGAGATCTGTCTTTTGGCTTCTAGACCAGTGCTTTTTTTATGGTGTCATGCTACCTCCTTTGGGCAAAGTTAAGTCCAATGTGAATCTCTGAAGTTTTTCAGTAGTAGGAGGCTAGGGAAGGAAGGAGGGTGTAGCACACAAGCATTGCAGGGGGAGGGGGCTGGAGGAGAGCACTGCAGGAGGGAGAGCTCTCTGGCAAGAAGATCTGAGATGTCTCCCAGACTGTGTTGTGATTCCTGTGGGTGCTTGTTGCTGGTCTTGCAACTTAAACACTAATTTTTTGAGCTTCCTTTTTCTCAGCTCTAAAGTGAACACATTAATAGTTATCTTAAAGGGTTGTGCTGAGCATGAACTAGGAGAATGTATGAAGCTCATGGACTGAGCCTGGCCCACAGCAACTCCTCAGTGGTGATGGCGACATGATGCAGGAGAGGGGAGCCCCTTTCACTCTCTGTCAGCCTCATTCACGTCCTCACCTACTATGAGGTCCAAGTGTGTGTTGATGGTGTAAGGATGGCATAAAGGATTCAGTAGGAGAGAGGAGGAAACAAGGGCAGAAAGGAGTCCTTGGAGGAGGGGCTGAGGTGTTTGAAGATGTTCAGGTTGGAGAAGAGTAGTTGGGGTCGGGAGTTAATGACAGTTTTATGAGTATGTTTTCTAATTTCTAAAGGAGCAAGTGACATTGTCTTCATGTTGCATGAGATTCTATCTGGACCCTAAATTTTAAGGAAAATTGTCTAGAGATTTACAGAAAAAGGTCATTTAATATAGTACAAATAGGGAATTAACACAAAAGCTTATAAATAGAGAAGTGGTTAAATAAATTATGGTGGTTTTTTATAACGCACCATTAAAAAAACATCTTTTTGTTTGTTTGTTTATTTTTGAGAGAGAGAGAGAGTGTGTGTGAGCTAGGGAAGGGCATAGAGAAAGGGAGACACAGAATCCAAAGCAGGGTCCAGGCTCTGAGCTGTCAGCACAGAGCCTGATTTGGGGCTTGAACTCGCAAACCATGAGATCATGACCATAGCCGAAGTTGGACGCTTAACCGACTGAGCCACCCAGGTGACCCTAAAAAACATCTTCTGAAGAATATCATCCTGGGGAGATGCTTTTTTTTAATATGAAATTTATTGTTAAATTGGTTTCGTACAACACCCAGTGCTCATCCCAACAGGTGCCCTCCTTAATGCCCATCACCCACACTCCCCTCCCTCCCACCTCCCATCAACCCTTAGTTTATTCTGTTTTTAAAAGTCTCTTATGTCATTTGCAAATGTTTTTTTCCCATTCAGTTGGTTGCCTTTTAGTTTTGTTGATTGTTTCCTTTGCAGTGCAGAAGCTTTTTATCTTCATGAGTTCCCATTAGTTCATTTTTGCTTTTAATTCCCTTGCCTTTGGGGATGTGTCAAGTAAGAAATGCTGCAGCTGAGGCCAGAGAGGTTTTTTCCTGCTTTCTCCTCTAGGGTTTTGATGGTTTCCTGTCTCACATTCAAGTCCTTTACCCATTTTGAGTTTATTTTTGTGAATGGTGTGAGAAAGTGGTCTAGTTTCAACCTTCTGCATGTTGCTGTCCAGTTCTCCCAGCACCATTTGTTCCATTGGATATTCTTTCCTGCTTTGTCAAAGACCCATACTTTTGTGGGTCTAATTCTGGGGTTTCTATTCTATTCCATTGGTCTATGTGTCTGTTTTTGTGCCAGTACCATGCTGTCTTGATGATTACAGCTTTGTAGTAGAGGCTAAAGTTCTGGGATTGTGATCCTTCCTGCTTTGGTCTTCTTCTTCAAAATTACTTTGGCTATTCGGGGTCTTTTGTGGTTCCATACAAATTTTAGGATTCCTTGTTCTAGCTTCGAAAAGAATGCTGGTGCAATTTTGATTGGGATTGCATTGATTGTGTAGATAGCTTTGGGTGGTATTGACATTTTGACAATATTTATTCTTCCAATCCATGAACAGGGAATGTTTTTCCATTTCTTTATATCTTCTTCAATTTCCCTCATAAGCTTTCTATAGTTTTCAGCATACAGATCTTTTCCATCCTTGGTTAGGTTTATTCCTAGGTATTTTATGCTTCTTGGTGCAATTGTGAATGGGATCAGTTTCTTTATTTGTCTTTCTGTTGTTTCATTATTAGTGTATAAGAATGCAACTGATTTCTGTACGTTGATTTTGTATCCTGCAACTTTGCTGAATTCATGTATCAGTTCTAGCAGACTTTTGGTGGAGTCTTTAGGGTTTTCCATGTATATTATCATGTCATCTGCAAAAAGTGAAAACTTGACTTCATCTTTGCCAATTTTGATGCCTTTGATTTCCTTATTTCCTTTTGTTGTCTGATTGCTGATGCTAGCACTTCCAACACTATGTTAAACAACAGCGGTGAGAGTGGACATCCTTGTCGTGTTCCTGATCTCAGGGGGAAAGCTCTCAGTTTTTCCCCATTGAGGATGATATTAGCTGTGGGCTTTTCATAAATGGCTAGTATCCAAAATCTATAAAGAGCTCACCAAAGTCCACAACTGAAAAACAAATAATCCAGTGAAGAAATGGGCAGAAAACATGAATAGACACTTCTCTAAAGAAGACATCCAGATGGCCACCAGGCACATGAAAAGATGCTCAATGTTGCTCCTCATCAGGTAAATACAAATCAAAACCACACTGAGATACCACCTCATGCCAGTCAGAGTGGCTAAAATGAACAAATCAGGAGACTATAGATGCTGGCGAGGATGTGGAGAAACAGGAACCCTCTTGCACTGTTGGTGGGAATGCAAACTGGTGCAGCTGCTCTGGAAAACAGTGTGGAGGTTCTTCAGAAAATTAAAAATAGACCTACCCTATGACCCAGCAATAGCACTGCTAGGAATTTATCCAAGGGATACAGGAGTACTGATGCATAGGGGCACTTGTACCCCAATGCTTATAGCAGCACTTTCAACAATAGCCAAATTATGGAAAGAGCCTAAATGTCCATCAACTGATGAGTGGATAAAGAAATTGTGGTTTATATACACAATGGAATACTACCTGGCAATGAGAAAGAACGAAATATGGCCCTTTTTAGCAACGTGGATGGAACTGGAGAGTGTGATGCTAAGTGAAATAAGCCATACAGAGAAAGACAGATACCATATGTTTCCAGTCTTATGTGGATCCTGAGAAACTTACCAGAAGACCATGGGGGAGGGGATGGAAAAAAAAAAGAAAGGTTAGAGAGGGAGGGAGCCAAAGCATAAGAGACTCTTAAAAACTGAGAACAAACTGAGGGTTGATGGTGGGTGGGAGGGAGGAGAGGGTGGGTGATGGGTATTGAGGAGGGCATCTTTTGGGATGAGCACTAGGTGTTGTACGGAAACCAATCTGACAATAAATTTCATATTTAAAAAAAAAGAGTCTCTTATGGTTTTGCTCTCTCCCTCTCTAACTTTTTAAATGAAGTGTTAAGGGAAAAAAAGCTGAAAGCTGAATATAAAATTATGTATACATTTCATTCAAATTTATAAAGAATCTTTACATAATTGAGAGACATCTGGGTGACTCAGTCGGTTAAGTGACTGACATCGGCTCAGGTCATGATCTCATAGTTTGTGAGTTCAAGCCCCATGTTGGGTTCTGTGCAGACAGCTTACAGCCTGGAGCCTGCTTCAGATTCTGTGTCTCCCTCTCTCTCTTTCTCTCCCCCACTTACACTCTGTCTCTCTCTCTTTCAAAAATAAATATTAAAAAAAAATTAAAAAAAGTTTACATAATTGAAACAACCAGAAGAAATTCACAGTAATATTAATAAGTTCATTGTATTTTCTCTACTTTCCAAAGTATCTGTAATGAGTATAAACTTGGGCACATTATTTAACCTCTTTGAGCCTCACTTTCCTTATTTGTAAAATGGGGCAAAGAATAGTAAATACATAAGAATGTTTTGAGGATTAAATAACATAAGCTGTGTATTATTTTATTTTTTTATAATACAAATCATGAAAGTGAAATACAGATAATGATGATGATTTTCTCTGGGAGAGTCTGGGTCGGAATAGAATCTCTTGAATAGAAGGGAAGGGAGAATAAATCTTGCCTCGGACCACCCCAGCATGTTGCTTGCTCTTTATCCTTGGAGGGACTGTCTTTAAGAGTCAGTGGCTGACCACCTTGCCCATTTGGTGTCCCTAGTTTTATGATTCTTATACTTTAATAAAAACTGTTTTGAAGTAAATGGAAATGAATATGAACCTTGGAAATAAATCCTGTGGCATTGCCCTTGTAAACCAGTCTCCCACCTGAGTCTGACCAGCAACCATTGAGATCTAGTAATGCTTGTTATGTAGGGAGCACCTACTAAATGCCAGGCACTATGCTAAATACTTCTACATTGTCTTATAACAGTCATCCTAGATGATATGTGTTACTGTCTTCATCTGACATATGAGGAAATTATGTTTCTTTTTGTAAACGTTTTTTTAAATATTTCATTTATTTTTAAGAGAGAGACAGAGACAGAGAGACAGAGTATGAGTGGGGGAGGACCAGAGAGAGAGGAAGACACAGAATCTGAAGCAGGCTCCAGGCTCTGAGCTGTCAGCACAGAGCCTGTCACCGGGCTTGAATTCATGAACTGCGACATCATGACCTGACCCGAGGTTGGACGCTCAACTGACTGAGCCACCCAGGCTCCTGGAAATTATATTTCTGAGAGGTCAGATAACTTGCCCAATGTCATTTGTTTATGCATCAACTTACTTATTCACTTATTTATTTGTTCAGCATGTTTTATGATTTTCCAGGTCTGCCTTTGGTCTGTGTTACAACACTATGCACGTTCCAGGGTAGACATGCGCGTGGGACCTCACAGTTTCTAGATAACAAAGTGCTTTCCACAGATGGGATTTTAGCTATGGCATAAAGAAGGGGTTATGGGTGTTAGTTATGACAATGAGTGACCTTGCGTTTTAGACCCTGTGCGTTTTAGACCCTGCCCATGTAAAATGAAGGAATAAATAAAATGCATTTTCAAAGGTAGTTGTATTGATTTGAGATATACAAGGAGCTAAATATGTGTCTGGCACATATTAGTGTCAGTTTATATCAGGTCAGTGAAATAAGATTACGTGCAGTTGTAAAGTCCTACACATGTATAGTTTGTTACCATAATTTTTGACCTCCATAGCTATCATTTTTTATTCACTTAATGAAAAAAATATCAATTTAGCCTCTACCAAGTGCCAGGCATCTTCTAGGCGCTTGGGACAGATCAGAGAACCAAACAGACAATAAACCCTGCATCATGAAACTCATGTTCCAATAGAGGAGGCAGACAATAAAATATAAATATAATAAATAACTTGTATAGTATGTTTGATAGTAATATGTGCTATAGAAAGAAGAAAAACGTGAACAGGATAAGGAAGATGGGGAGAGTCGAGACATTGCAATTAAAAAAATTTTTTTTAATGTTTGTTTTTTTGAGAGAGAGAGAAAGTGCAAGCAGGGGAGGGGCAGAAAGAGAGGGAGACACAGAATCTGAAACAGGCTCCAGGCTCTGAGCCATCAGCACAGACCGTAGCACGGGGCTCAAGCCTAAGAACTGTGAGATCATGACCTGAGCTGAAGTCAGACGTTCAACTGACATTATAGTTTTTTTGTTTTTTGTTTTCAGTTCACACCATTTAATGTTTATTTATTTTTGAAAGAGAGAGCACAATTGGGGGAGGGGCAGAGAGAGAGGGAGACACAGAATCCGAAGCAGGCTCCAGGCTCTGAGCCTTCAGCACAGAGCCTGATGCGGGACTCTAACCCACGAACATGACCTGAGCCGAAGTTGGACGCCCAACCAACCGAGCCACGCAGGCACCCCTGACATTACAGTTTTAAATGGAATGATCAAATAGCTGCCTTGAGAAAGTGATATGCACAAAGACTTCCGGGATATGAGGAGTTCACCAATAAATATCTAGGGAAAGAATGTTCCAGGCAGAAGGAAGCCTATAGCAAAGATCCCAAGGTGACAGCATGCCTGATGAGTTTGATGAATATTACAGAGACCAGTGTGCTTGAAGTAGGGAACAAGAGGGGAAACTGGAGGGAGATGAGGTCAGAGAGGCAGTGGGGATGGGACCATGCAGGGCCCTGTGCATGAGAGGTTCTGGATTTAACTCTGAATGGAAGGGCTTGGAGAGAGTGCTCCAGCTGTCATGAAGAGAGCAGACTAGGGGTGGAGGAGACTTAAAGAAACCAACTAGGAAGCAAGGGAGAGGTGGTTGTGGCTCAGAACAGGGAGCGAGCTGTGGACATGGTAGAGGTAGATTCTCATTACATTGTGAAGGTTATAACAAAATGAGTCTTAACTGATTAGGTGTGAGATGTGAGAAAAGAGGAATCAAGGATGACTCCAAGATTTTTAGGCTGACCATTCAGAAAGGCATAGTTGCATCAACTGAGATAGGATGCTACCAGAAGAATATGTTTTGTGGGAAGGGGCTGGAGTTCATTGTTGGACATATTGTGGTAGACCCAGCAGATATTTATTCATTCCTTTATTTTACAAGCACACACTGAAAGCGTACTATGTAAATATATTGTATACTATGTGAGGCATACTTTGTGCAGCTCTTGAACACTATCTAGACATGGAATTATTGGATCAAATGGTATTTCTATTTTTAATTTTTTGAGGAATCCCCATACTTTTTCCACAGTGGCTGTACCAATTTACATTTTTACCAAGAGTCCATGAGGGTTGCTTTTTCTCCACATCCTCACCAACATTTGTTGTTTCTTATCTTTTTGATTTTAGCTATTCTAACATGTGTGAGGCGATATCTCATGGTGCTTGTGATTACATTTCCCTGATGATTAGTGGTGTTGAGCATCTTTTCATGTATCTGATGGGCATCTGTATGTCTTCTTGGGAAAAATGTCTATTCAGGTCCTCTGCCCATTTTTTAAATTGGATTGTTTGTTTTTTTTGGTGTTGAGTTGTAGAAGTTCTTTACATATTTTGGCTATTAACCCCTTTTTGGATATATCATTTGCAAATGTCTTCTTACATTCAGTAGGTTTTTTTTCTTTTTTTTGTTGATGGTTTCTTTCACAGTACAAATATTTTTGTTTCTGTTTGTTTTAAGCTTCACAGCCAGTGCAGATCCCAGAGTGGGATTGAACTCATGACCTCTAGATAAAGACCTGAACTGAGATCTAGAGTTAGACACTCAACCGGCTGAGCCACCCAGGTGCCCCAGCAAATGCTTTTTATTTTGATGTAGTCCCACTAGTTTATTTTTGCTTTTCTTTCCATTGCCTTAGGAGACATATCTAGAGAAGTGTCAATGTCGGAGAAATTACTGCCTGTGTACTCTTCTAGGATTTTTATGCTTTCAGGTCTCATGTCTAGGTCTTTAATCCATTTACAGTTTATTTTTGTGTATGGTGTTAGCAAGTAGTCCAGTTTCATTCTTTTACACATAGTTGTCCAGTTTTCCCAGTACCATTTATTGAAAAGTCTGTCTTTTCTCCATTGTATATTCTAGCCTTCTTTGTCATAGATAAATTGACCATTTAAAATTTTTTTTTTAACGTTTATTTATTTTTGAGACAGAGAGAGACAGAGCATGAATGGGGGAGGGTCAGAGAGAGAGAGGGAGACACAGAATCTGAAACAGGCTCCGGGCTCTGAGCTGTCAGCACAGAGCCCGACGCGGGGCTTGAACTCACGAATTGCGAGATCATGACCTGAGCCGAAGTCGGACGCTTAACCGACTGAGCCACCCAGGCGCCCCTAAATTGACCATTTAAATGTGGGTTTATTTCTGGGCTCTCTGTTCTGTTCTGTTGATCTCTGTGTCTGTTTCTGTGTCTGATCTCTGTGTCTGTTTCATAGCGTTTTGATTACTACAGCTTTGTAGGATGTATTATAATCTGGAATTGTGATACCACCAGCTTTGTTGTTCTTTCTCAGGATTGTTTTGGCTATTCAGGGTCTTTTGTGGTTCCATACACATTTTAGCATTATTTGTTCTAGTTTTGTGAAAAATGCATTGGTATTTTGAGAGGGACTGCGTTGAATCTGTAGATTGCTTTGGGTAATACGGACACTTTACCAATATTAATTCTTCCAATCCATGAGCATGGAATATTTCTCCATTTGTTTTTGTCATCTTAAGTTTCTTTCACCAGTGTTTTATAGTTTTCAGAGTACAGGTCTTTCACTTCTTTGTTTAAGTTTATTCCTGGGTATTTTAGTTTTTCAGGTGCAATTGTAAATGGCATTTTTAAAATTTCTCTTTCTGCAACTTCGTTGTTAGTGTATAGAAATGACACTGATTTCTGGGTATTAATTTTGTATCCTGCCACCTTGCTGAATTTGTTTATTACTTATAGTAGTTTTTTGGTGAAGTCTTTAGGATTTTCTATGCATAGTATCATGTTGCTTGCAAATAGTGATAGTTTAACTTCTTCTTTACCAATATGGATGCCTCTTATTTCTTTTTCTTTTCTAATTGCTATGGCTAGGACTTCCCATACTATATTGAATTAAAATGGTGAGAGTGGACATCTTTGTCTTGTTTCTGACCTTAGAGAGTAAGCTCTCAGTGTTTGACCATTGAATATGATGTTAGTTGTGGGTTTTTCATAAATGGCTTTTATTATGTTGACGTATAATCCCTCTATCCCTATTTTGCTGAGATTTGTTTGTTTTTATCATGAATGATGTTGAATTTTGCCAGATGCTTTTCTGATGTCTATTGAGATGATAATATGATTTTTATCCTTTGTTTTGTTGATGTGGTGTATGATGTTGATTGTTTTGCAAATATTGAACCATCTTTGCATCCCAGGAATAAATCTCACCTGATCATGATGAATGATATTTTTAATATATTGCAGATTTGGTTTGCTAATATTTTGCCTCTGTGTTCATTAGGGATATTGGCCTGTAGTTCTCTTTTTTTGTGGTGTCTTTGTCTGGTTTTGGTATCAGGGTAATGTTGGCCTCATAGTATTTGGAAGCTTTCCTTCCTCTTCTATTTTTTGAAATCGTGGGAGAATAGATATTAACTCTCTTTTAAATATTTCGTAGAATTTACCTGTGAATCCATCTGACTCTGGACTTTTACTTTTTGGTAGTTTTTGATTTCCAATTCAGTTTTGTTACTTACAGTTGGTCTGTTCTGATTTTTCTATTTCTTCCTGATACAGTTTTGGAAGAGTGTATGTTTCTAGGAATTTATCAATTTTTTCTAGGTTGTCCAGTTTGTTGGCATGTAGTTTTTCATAGTATTCTCTTATAATTGTATTTCTTTGGTGTCGGTTGTTACTTCTTCTCTCTTCTTTCTGATTTTATTTATTTGGGTACTTTCTCTTTTTTCTTGATGAGTCTGTCTAAGGGTTTGTCAGTTTTTTTATTTCGTTTTTTTTAATTTTTCAAAGAACCGGATCTTGGTCTCATTGATCTTTTTTCTTTTTTCTTTTTGGTCTCTATGTCATTTATTTCTGCTCTGATTTTCCTTTCTTCTACTCACCTTGAGTTTTGTTTGTTCTTATTTTTTTAGTTCCCTCAGGTATAAGGTTATTTATTTGAGTTTTTTCTTGTTTCTTGAGGTAGAGCTGTATTGCTATATACTTCCCTCTTAGAACTGCTTTCACTGTGTCCCAGAGATTTTGGACTGTTGTGGTTTCATTTTCATTTGTCTCCATGTATTTTTTAAATTTGTTCTTTGATTGCTTCAATGACCCACTGAGTTCTTAGTATAATGTTGTTTAGTCTTCAGGCTTTTGTGTTTTTTCTTTTCTTGTGATATTTTAGTTTAATAAGTGTTTTGGTTGGAAAAGATGCATGGTATGATTTCAATCTGATTAAATTTATTGGCTTGTTTTATGGCCTAATATATGATTTATTCTGGAGAATGTTCCCCGTGTACTTCAAAAGGTGTGTATTCTGTTGTTTTTGGATAGAACGTTCTGTATGTATCTGTTATGTCCATCTGATCCAATGTGTCAAAGACACAATTGTTTCCTTATTATCTCTCTAGATAATCTGTCCATTGATGTAAGTGAAGTATTAAAGTCCCCTATTATTATTGTATTACTGTCAATTTCTCTCCTTATATCTGTTAATATTTTCTTTATGCATTTAGGTGCTATAGTAATGGGTGTGTAGATAGTTACAATTGTTGTGCCCTCTTGTTGGATTGATCCCTTTATCATTATGTAATGTTCTTCTTTTCTCTTGTTACAGTCACTGTTTTAAAGTCTATTTTGTCTGAAAGAAGTATTGCCTCCCTGGCATTTTTTTTTTTTTTCATTTTCATTTGCACGGTGAATATTTTTCCATCCCTTCACTTTCAGTCTGTATGCATCTTTAGGTCTGAGGTGAGTTTCTTGTAGTCAGCATATAGATGTGTCTTTTTTTTTTCTTAATCCATCCTGCCACTCTATGTCTTTTGATTGGAGCATTTAGGCCATTTACATTTAAAGTAATTATTGATAGGTATGTAATTAGTGCCATTTAAAAATTTTGTTTTCATAGCTCTTTGTTTCTTTTTTCTCTTGCTCTCTTTCTTTACGATTGATGAATACCTATGGTGTTTTGTGTGGTTTTCTTTTTCTTTATTTTTTGTGTACCTGTCATAAATTTTAGGTCTTTGGTTCACATGTAACATCCTAAGAAAATAGCAGTGTATATGAATTTGACAGTCATTTAAATTCAAACACATTCTAAATTTAAAAAAATACAAAAAAAGATACAAAAAAGATAAATCTTTCTTTTTATCTTTTTTCTTTTCCCTTTTTAGTTCCTTCTTCACATTTTATGTATATGTTGTCATATTTGATATCTTTTTATTTGTAGTTTTTTTTATATCTAATTATGGCCATTTCTTTTCCACTTAAAGAAGCCCCTTTAACATTCCTTGTAAGGCTGGTTTAGTGGTGATAAACTCTTTTATCTTTTGTTTGTCTGAGAAACTCTTTCTCTTGGGTCAGCCTGGTTTGATTTGGCTTCTTGTGGCTTTGTTTTGGAATGCTGCCAATGGGCCTCTAACTTTCCCAATGGCTGCACAGAACTGCTTTGCTGGCCTCCAGGCATCCTGTTAGAACCTAATGAACTTCCTCTAACACTAGTTACTCTTTTAAACCAAGGTTATTTTTCTGTGTCCAAGACAGAGGGATGTGTTCCCTGGTCCTCAGTACTGTCTCTCCCCATTCCCATTCAGAGCGTCAGGGGTGGGGTTCTCTTTGTTACCGTGTCTCTGCCTCTATTGCTGTTCTCTTGCCATTCTCTCTATCTTTGATTCAGTGGCTGTTTAGTCAGCCCTCAGTTCTTCAGGAGGAATTGTTCTATTAATAGGTATAATTTAGTGTGTTCCATGTAGGAGGTGGGTTCAGTCTTCCTACATCATCATCTTGAACTGGAACTCTGCCTATCTTTTAAAACATTGACAGTGAGGTCCTGAAAAGTTAATTGATTAGCAAAAGTTCACAGTTAGTATATAGCATAGCTGGGACCTTGTGATATTCTGGTTTGCAATTAGAAATATGTATTTGGTCTTCATCCCGATTTGTAGCACAGAGCTTCTCAAACCCTTGAATTTCCTGAGTAATGAGAGAGACAGAAATGTTTTTCATTATGTAAATGAGGTGACCTTTGATATGCTCCAGGTCAACTAAGGATGGGGGCTGGTTGCCAAGAAAACCAAACTTGTGATTGCACGGTGGGTACTTTCATTTCCACCCCTGGAGCCTGGGGGAGCAAAGAGGTACTGATGGTTGAGTGATGCCCAGTGGCCACTGATTTAATTAATCATGCCTAAGTAATAAAGCCTCCATAAAAACCCAAGTTTGGAGAACTTCCAGGTTAGTGAACAGGTGGAGATTTGGGGAGATTGATGCATTCAGAGAGCATGGAAGCTCCATGCTCTTACCACAAACCTTACCTTATGCATCTCTTCCATCTGGCTGTTCCTGGATGATATCCTTTTATAATAAATCTTTCATTGAATTTTGTGAGCTGTTCTAGTAAATTAATCAAACCCAAGGAGGGCGGTGGTCATTGGAGTCTCAGATCTATAACCATTAGCTTAGGAGCACAGGTGATAACTTGGGTTGCAAGTGGCATCAGAAATGGGGGGTGGTGCCAGTCTTCCAGGACTGAACCCTTAACCTGTGGGATCTGAAACGGTTCTCAGGTAGACAGTGTCAGGATTGAGTTGAATTGTAGGACACCCAGTTGGTTTCTGAGAATTGCTTGTAGGTGTGGGGAACTCTTCTCCCTCAGTTGCAATTTTGTGTTAGATTTATTTATTTATTTATTTATTTATTTCTAAATTTTATTTATTTATTCATTGCTAAATCTTATTTATTTATTTCTTTATTTAAAAATTTACTACTAAGTTAGCGTATAGTATAACAATGATTTCAGAAGTAGATTCCAGTGCTTCCTCCTCTATGTATAACACCCAGTGCTCATCCCAACAAGTGTCTTCCTTAGTGCCCCTTACCCATTTAGCCCTCCCCCCACCCATAACCCCTCCAGCAATCAGTTCGTTCTCTGTATTTGAGCCTCTTATGTTTTGTCCCCCTCCTTGTTTTTATATTTTTCTTGCTTCCCTTCCCTAATGATCATGTTTTGTACTTAAATTCCACATACAAATGAAGTCACATGATATTTGTCTTTCTCTGACTAATTTCACTTAGCATAATACCCTCTGGTTCCATCCACGTTGTTGCAAATGGCAACATTTCATTCTTTTTTATTACCAAGTAATACTCCATTGTATACACGTATACCACATCTTCTTTATTCATTCAGCTGTTGATGGGCATTTGGGCTCTTTCCATACTGTGGCTACCGTTGATAGCACTGCTATAAACATTGGGGTGCATGTGCCCCTTTGAAACAGCACACCTGTATCCCTTGCATAAATACCTAGTAGTGCAATTGCTGGGTTGTAGGGGAGTTCTATTTTTAACTTTTCAAGGAAACTCCATACTGTTTTAGAGAGTGGCTGCACCAATTTGCATTCCCACCAGCAGTGCAAAAGAGATCCTCTTTCTCCACATCCTCGCCAACATCTATGTTGCCTGAGTTGTTAATTTTAGCCATTTTGTTAGGTGTGAGGTGGTATCTCATTGTGGTTTTAATTTGTATTTCCCTGATGATGAGTGATGCTGAGCATTTTTTTCATGTGTCTTTTAGCCATTTGGATGTCTTCTTTGGAGAAGTGTTTCATCTCTTTTGCCCTTTCTTCATTGGATTATTCGTTTTTTGGGTGTTGGGTTTGATAAGTTCTTAATATATTTTGGATAATAACACTTCCTCTGATATGTCATTTGCAAAATCTCCCATTTGGTTGGTTGCCTTTTAGTTTTGTTGATTGTTTCCTTTGCTGTGCAGAAGCTTTTTATCTTGATGAGGTCTGAGTTGTTCATTTTGCTTTTGTTTCCCTTGCCTCTGGAGATGTGTTGAGTAAGAAGTTGCTGCTGCTGAGGTCAAAGGGATTGTTGCTTGCTTTCTCCTCTAGGATTTTGATGGCTGTCTTACATTTAGGTCTTTCATCCATTTTGAGTTTATTTTTGTGTATGGTGTAAGAAAGTGGTCCAGGTTAATTTTCTGCATGCACTGTCCAGTTTTCCCAACACCATTTGCTGAAGATACTATCTTTATTCCATTGGATATTCTTTCCTGCTTTGTCAAAGATTAGTTGGCCATAGGTTTCTGGTTCCATTTCTGGGTTCTGTATTCTGTTCCATTGATCTAAGTGTCTGTTTTTGTGCCATTAGTATACTGTCTGGATGATTATAGCTTTGTAATACATCTTGAAGTCTGGGAATGTGATGCCTCTAGCTTTGGTATTCTTTTTCAGGATTGCTTTGACTATTCGGGGTCTTTTATGGTTCCATACAAATTTTAGGATTGTTTGTTCTAGCTCTATGGAGAATGCTGGTGTTATTTTGATAGGTATTGCATTGAATATATAGATTGCTTTGGGTAGTATCAACATTTTTTTTTTTTAATTTATTTTTGGGACAGAGAGAGACAGAGCATGAACGGGGAGGGTCAGAGAGAGAGGGAGACACAGAATCGGAAACAGGCTCCCGGCTCCGAGCCATCAGCCCAGAGCCTGACGCGGGGCTTGAACTCACGGACCGCGAGATCGTGACCTGGCTGAAGTCGGACGCTTAACTGACTGCGCCACCCAGGCGCCCCATGGGTAGTATCAACATTTTAACGATATTTGTTCTTCCTATCCAGAAGCATGAAATATTTTTCCATTTTTTTGTTTCCTTTAATTTCTTTCATAAGATTTCTATAGTTTTCAGTGTATAGATTTTTCACCTCTTTGGTTTTGTTTATTCCTAGGTATTTTGTGGGTTTTGGTACAATTGTAAATGGGATCGATTCTTTGATTTCTCTTTCTTTTGCTTCATTATTGGTGTATAGAAATGCAACCAATCTCTGTGTATTGATTTTATATCCTTCAACTTTGCTGAATGCATGGATCAGTTCTAGCAATTTTTTTTTGTGGAATCTTCTGGGTTTTCCATATAAAGTATCATGTCATCTGTGAAGGGAGAAAATTTGACTTCCTCCTTGCTGATTTGGATGCCTTTTATTCCTTTGTTTGTCTGATTGCTGAGGCTAAGACGTCCAGTACTATGTTAAATAACAGTGGCAAGAGTGGACATCCCTGTTGTGTTCCTGACCTTAGGGGAAAAGCTGTCAGTTTTTCCCCCGTGAGGATGATAATAGTGGTGGGTCTTTCATATGTAGCTTTTATGATCTTAAGGTATGATCCTTCTATCCCTACTTTCTTGAGGGTTTTTATCAAGAAAAGATGCTGTATTTTGTCAAAGGCTTTCTCTGCATCTATTGAGAGGATCATGTGGTCCTTATCCTTTCTTTAATTGATATGATGTATCACATTGTTTTGCAGATATTGAACCAGCCCTGCATCCCAGGAATAAATCCCACTTGTCCATGGTGAATAATTATTTTAATGTATTGTTGAATCCAGTTAGCTAGTATCTTGTTGAGGATTTTTGCATCCATGTTCATCAGGGAAATTGGTCTGTAGTTCTCCTTTTTAGTGGGATCTTTGTCTGGTTTTGGAATCAAGGTAATGCTGGCTTCACAGAATGACTTTGGAAGTTTTCCTTCCATTTCTATTTTTTGGAACAGCTTCAAAAGAATAGGTGTTAACTCTTCTTTAAATGTCCATCTGGCCCTGGACTCTTGTTTTTTGGGAGATTTTTGATTACTAACTTGATTTTATTTTTACTGTTTATGGGTCTGTTCAAATGTTCTATTTCTTCTTGTTTCAGTTTTGATAGTTTATATGTTTCTAGGAATTTGTCCAATTCTTCCAGACTGACTAATTTATTTGCATATAATTGCTCATAATATTCTCTTACTATTGTTTGTATTTCTGCAGTGTTGGTTGTGATCTCCCCTCTTTAATTCTTGATTATATTTATTTGGGTCCTTTCCATTTTCTTTTTGACCAAACTGGCTAGGGGTTTATCAATTTTGTTAATTCTTTCAAAGAAACAGATCCTGGTTTCATTGATCTGTTCTAGTCTTTTGATTTTGATTGCCTTGATTTCTGTTCTAATCTTTATTATTTCCTGTCTTCTGCTGGTTTGGGGTTTTATTTGCTGTTCTTTTCCCAGGTCTTTAAGGTGTAAAGTTAAGTTGTGTATCTGAGACCTTTTTTCCTTGTTTAGGAAGGCCTGGATTGCTATGTTCTTCCTTCTTATGACTGCCTCCCAGAGGTTTGGGGTGTTGTGTTTTCATTTTCATTAACTTTCATGTACTTTTTAATTTACTCTTTAACTTCTTGGTTAGCCTATTTTTTCTTTAGTAGGATGGTCTTTAGTCTCCAGGTATTTGTTGTCTTTCCAAATTTTTTCTTGTGGTTGATTTCTAGTTTCATAGCATTGTGGTCTCAAAATATGCATAGTATGATCTCAATCGTTTTGTATTTGTTGAGGGCTGATTTGTGTCCCAGTATGGGATCTATTCTGGAGAACGTTCCATGTACATTTGAAAAGAATGTGTATTGTGCTGCTTTAGGATGAAATGTTCTGAATATATCTGTTAAGTCCATCCAGTCCAGTGTGTCATTCAAAGCCATCGTTTCCTTGTTGATTTTCTGTCTGTTGCTGTAAGTGGGATGTTGAAATCCCCTACTATTATGGTATTATTACCAATGAGTTTCTGTATGTTGGTGATTAATTGATATATTTGGGTGTTCAAGTTTGGGACATAAATGTTTACAATTATTAGATCTTCTTGGTGGATAGACCCCTTAATTATGATATAATTCCCTTCATCTCTTGTTACAGTCTTGATTTTAAAATCTAGATCGTCTGATATAAGTATGACAAATCTGGCTTTCTTTTAGCTACCATTAGCATAATCCCCATACTTTCTCCATCCCCATACTTTCATGCTGAAGGTGTCTGTAGGTCTAAAATGTGTCTGTTGTAAACAGCATATAGATGGATCTTGTTTTCTTTCTTTCTTTTTTTGGGGGTATTTTTCTTTGATTTATTTTTTTAGTTTACATCCAAGTTAATTAGCATATAGTGCAGCAATGATTTCAGGAGTAGATTCCTTAATGCCCCTTACCCATTTATCCCATCCCCCCTCCCACAGCCCCTCCACTAATCCTCTATTTGTTTTCCATATTTAAGAGTCTCTTATGTTTGTTCTCATCCTGTTTTTATATTATTTTTGCTTCCCTCCCCTTATGTTTATCTGTTTTGTATCTTAAAGTCCTCATATGAGTGAAGTCATATGATATTTGTCTTTCTCTGATTAATTTCGCTTAGCATAATACCCTCTAGATGGATCTTGTTTTCCTATCCATTATATTACCCTGTTTCTTTTGATTGTAGCGTTTAGTTCATTGATGTTTAGAGTGAGCCCTGAAAGATATGAATTTAGCACCAGGGTGGCTTATAGAGTTGAAGTTTCTGGTGGTGTTCTCTGGTCCTTTCTAGTCTTTGTTGCTTTTGGTCTTTTGGTTTTGTTTCGTCTTTTCTTCCCTCAGAGAGTCCCCCTTAAAATTTCTTGCAGGGCTGGTTTAGTGGTCACAAACTCCTTTAGTTTTTGTTTGTCTGGAAAACTCTTATCTCTCCTTCTGTTTTGAATGACAGCTTTGCTGGATAAAGAATTCTTGGCTGCATATTTTTCCTCTTCAGCACATTGAATATATCCTGTCACTTCTTTCTGGCTTGCCAAGTTTCTGTGGATAGGTCTGCTGTGAATCTGATCTGTTTTCCCTTATAGGTTAAGGACTTTTTTCCCCCTTGCTGCTATCATGATTCTTTCCTTGCCTGAGTTTTTGTGAAGTTGACTTTGATATGCCTTGGTGGTGGTCAGTTTTTGTTGAATCTAATGCGAGTTCTCTGTGCTTCCTGGATTTTGATGTCTGTGTCTTTCCCTAGGTTAGGAAAGTTTTCTGCTATCATTTGCTCACATAGCCCTTCTACCCCTTTTTCTCTCTTTTCATCTTCTGGGGCCCCTATGATTCGGATATTGTTCCTTTTTAATGAGTCATTGAGTTCTCTAATTCTTATATTGTGCTCTTTTGCCTTAGTTTCCATCTTTTTTTCTGCTTCATTATTCTCCTAATTTGTCCTCTATAGTGCTGATTTGCTGCTCTGCTTCATCCAGCCTTGTCACCATGACATCTATTCACAATTGCATCTTGGTTATAGCAATTTTACTTTCGTCTTGACTAGATTTTATTTCTTATATCGCTGCAGAAGGGGATTCTATGCTTTTTTTCACCCGAGCTAGTATTCTTATTATCAGGCTTCTAAATTCTGGTTCAGACATCTTGCTTGTATCTTTGTTGATTAAGTCCCTAGCTGTCATTTCTTCCTGTTCTTTCTTTTGGGGTGAATTCCTTCATTTTGTCATTTTGGAAGAAGAAAAAGAATTAATAAAATTAAAAAAAAATTAAAATTAAAAACAACACAAAAAATCAAATACAACTTTGATTCTAGGTCCTAGGCGTGCTTTGATTGAAGCTTGGTAGAATACAGAAAAAAGAGAAAGAAAAGAAAAGGAAAAAAAAAAAGGAAAACATTTGATAATTTAAAAAGATGAATACAATAAAATAGAATAAAATTAAATGACGAAAGTAAAATAGAATAAAAAAGATTTACAAAAGTAAAAAATATAGTGGAAACAAAAATCTTTTTTATAAAAACAGAAAATAAAAATAAATTTTTTCTCTTTCTATATTCAGGATTAATAAAAAGTAAAAAAGTTGAATAGATGGACCAGCAAACAGAATGAAATATGGTTGAAATTATGTCATTTCCCCTAGAAATAAAAGAATGAAGCACTTTATAGTCCATAAACTAAGTGGGTGGAGAGACTTGTGCTGTTCTTCTAGAGTGTGGTTGGTGAAGTTGAATGGGGCTTGGTGTAATGGCTCCATTCTCTATTTGATGGCACTGCTTAGCTTACTGGGGTTGATCACTGTGGCCCTGTTGTGTACCTGTGTATGTGCATGCATGGGAGAGGTGAAAATGGCATCTCAGCTATCCAGTCTCTAGTATCAGAACTCTCTGCTCTTACCCACTGGCAATTGTGCACCCCTTCTTTATCTCTGGCTTCCATCCACTCCTTGCTTCCACACTGCCTGCAACTAAGCCATCAGCCTGCCAGGCAGCACCTCCTTCCCGAGTTTTATCTTAGATGGGGCTGTGTTTCCAAACCCCTCACTTCTCAGGATCCTGCAGCTTTGACCTGCTCACATCCTCTGGGGGGAGGGTCTTGCCAAGCAATGGCTAGGTGCCAGCTTGCCCCAGGAACGTTTGAGTGACTGCACTGGTACAGATGCCCAGAGACTGCCACCCCACCCAGGAAAAAGTTCATGGGATCATGTAGCAGCAGTGTTTCAGGGATTATGTTAAATCACAACACACATCTGGCACCAGGCTTCATTGGCTTTTAATGTCCGTGTTCGCACACCAGCAAACATGGCTGTTATCTGAGGTCTGCTGAGACCTTTGCCTGTTGGGAGCAGCCACAGCCTCTACCAAATGTCCTCTCAGCAGGTGAACTGCCTTTCCCCTTGTGGCCTGAGGACCCCTTGGCCCATGCTGTCTGCTCCTGGGGATTTGCCCTTCCCACCAGAGCTCTTCCAGGTATCGAGCTGCAGAGTTTCAGACTCTGTGCTCCTCTGTTTGTAGAGTCTTAATGGTATTTAAACTTTCTCCTTTCTCCTTTCTCTTTTCTCCCTTTCTTGTTAAGTTCCTTATGGGTGCTTCCACTCCTTCTCTTACTCTCCATCTGCTTTCAGGGTGAGTGCTTTTCCTGTACTGCTCCCCCCTCCCCCCCGCCCTGTCTCCCTATTCTCTCCGCAAGCAAAAATAGCTCCCTATTCTTCATGGCTTCTCTCTCCCCCAGTTTACTTCTCCTTGTTGTGTACCTGCCAAGTTCAAGTTGTGCAGAATGTTGTGTTACTCCTCAGATCAATTTTCTAGGTGTGCAAGATGGTTTGGTGTTGATCTAGCTGCATTTCAGGGACAAGAGAAGCAAAAAACTTCCCTGCTCCTCTGCCATCTTGGCCCCTCTCCTCAAACAGGTCCAGTGTTAGAATCATTTAGACCTGAAAACAGTTTTCTGATTCCCTGGATTGTCAAAACTTTCTTATATCACATAATTTGTGTTCTTGAAGAGCTAACTACTTTTTTTGTGCTCAGGGAAGCCATGGGAACCAAGAACAACGTGACTGAATTTGTGTTGTTCGGCCTTTTCCAGAGCAGGGAGATGCAGCATGTGTGCTTCGTGGTCTTCTCCCTCTTCCATGTACTCACTATCCTGGGGAACCTTCTGGTCATCATCACCATCAATGCAAGCAAGACCCTGAAGGCTCCCATGTATTTCTTCCTCAGCCACCTCTCTTTTGCCGACATGTGCTATCCATCTGCTACCACACCCAAGATGATCGCAGACACTTTTGTGGAGCGTAAGACCATCTCCTTCAATGGCTGCATGACCCAGCTCTTTTCTGCCCACTTCTTTGGTGGCACTGAGATATTCCTCCTCACAGCCATGGCCTATGACCGCTATGTGGCCATCTGTAGGCCCCTGCACTACACAACCATCATGGGTCAGTGGAAGTGTGGCTTGCTGGCCGGGGCCTCCTGGGTGGCTGGCTTCCTGCATTCCATCCTACAGACACTCCTGACAGTCCAGCTGTCCTTTTGTGGGCCCAATGAGATTGACAACTTCTTCTGTGATGTTCATCCCTTGCTGAAGCTGGCCTGTGCAGACACCTATGTGGTGGGGCTCATTGTGGTGGCCAACAGTGGCATGATCTCTTTGGTGTCCTTTATCATTCTTATCATCTCCTATGTGGTCATCTTATTGAACCTGAGACGCCAGTCATCTGAGGGCCGGCGCAAGGCTCTGTCCACATGTGGCTCACACATCATCACGGTCATTTTGGTCCTCGTGCCCCCCATGTTCATGTACATTCGTCCCTCCACCACCCTGGCTGCTGACAAACTTGTCATCCTCTTTAACATCGTCATGCCACCTTTGCTGAACCCTCTGATCTACACGTTGAGGAATAATGAGGTGAAAAATGCCATGAGGAAACTGTTTAGGGTACAAGGGAGTACAGGGGAGAAGTGACAGTCCGGGGAATCTCATTCAGCCTGGAACTTGGGAGACTTCTCATCTTGTAGCATCTCCAATTTAATGCTTGTAATGACAACTGTGTAATAATAATAATCCCACATATTCCTTCAACCTTTCATTCATTAAGTATTTATAGTCTGCAGTCAGTGAGGCATTGGGGATACGGATAAAAGTAAGATGTAACCTCTACCCCACAAGAGGATCACAGTCCAGGAGGCTCTTAGTGATACCGAAGGGCTCATTCAGGAAACCTGTGAGGTCTATAATTGAGGGAACCTCCAGGAAGGCTGAGTGGCTCATCTACAACCATGGAGAATACTACTACATAATTCCTTTATTGTGGCTAACATAGTGCTCAGTGACATTTATTCTCTCATGACCTCCAAGGCACTTTATTTGTGGTCCTTCATTTCATGCTCTCAGCCGGCAGATGAATAAATAAGTGTAGAGAGGTTACAGGATTGACCCCAAGTCACCAAATAGACCCTGAGCCAGGTGGTGACCAGAATGTAGGTCCCCTAAGTCCACTTTCAGGGCACTCCTCACCTCAGAACATCTTGACAAAGACCGTGTGAAAATTAATACAGGGGGTCCTCACTGAAATGGAGTCAGGAGGCCAGCAGGGGGAGCACTCATGCCCTATCACCACGGTCCTCAAAAGCAGAGTCCACAGGAAAAGAGGACGTTAGAAGCCCATACAGCTTTACTATCCCTGCAGGAGGAAGAGAGTCCGCTCTGCTCCAGGCAGCAGCCCAGCCAATGAGAGACGGCCACAGCTCAGCCAATGAAAAGACACTATGCTGAGAACTCCCGGTTTACTCCAATGAATTTTGTGTTTAGAACAGCCACTGCCCCCCACCCCCCCTTCCTCTATAAAAGAGTGTTCCTTTCCTTAATTTCAGGGATTTGTCTGTGGTTTCCCATGGTTATCTAATTCTGGGTTGCAATTCTGTGCTATTCCCCTTTAAACCGGTTTTTGCTGGTAAGATAACGGGCAGTTTTATTTTTAAGGTTAACGACTGAGTGAATGGACACTGGGTAGGATGGACCAGGAAGTTTAGAAGGACCAAGGATTGGTGGTGACCAGTGAGGATGGAGAACAGAGCCAGGGAAGGCAAGTTGTCAGCACTTTTCTCTCTCCAGCAGAGCAGGGACTGTGGCTCCTGATGAGGAAAACAAAGACAAGAAAAATGTAGTAAATTAAATCTCCTTACAGCTTGCATTGCACTGATAGATACCAGAGACCTACAGTGAATAACTGCCTCAAGGAGTTTCTTGCTGCTTTAATGTCTACATTTCATTAAAAATTAAAGGCAACTTTACCTTGACAATAGCTAAATCTTCAGGGTCTTGTAAGACCCTGCTTTCGCCATACAGAAATTCCTTTGAAACTATCCCTATCCTCCCTCCCTCCCTCCACAAACTTAAAAGTCTGTGAGTCACTCCTCATAACCCCAGTGCAGCTCTTTCTGCCCAGGGGTCCTGTCCCTGTGCTATAATAAAATCACCTTTTTGCACCAAAATGTCTCAAGAATTCTTTCTTAGCCGTTTGCTCATGAACCCCACTTCGTAATTTCATCAGCTCCCATTTATCCCCTTCTGTCTTCCTTCGTTTCGCTGCTAGAGGGAAAGTTTATGCAGAATGGATTAGGAGGGCTGCGCTGGACATCTTCCTTAATTAATGTTGGTTTGCAAACTGCCCTTCCGGCAGGGAGAGGCCAAAGAAAGAGGCAGGCCGCTCCAGATCAGTAGGGGCAGGTTTAATGAGCAGGTTTAATAAGTTACAAAGGAGGCTGTGTTAAGTGGGACCCAGGCCAGTAGATTTCCGCACCTGCTGCCATTATCTTAAAAGGTTATACAGAGACCATTAGTCCAGATGGTTTCAATAACTCCTTACACTCTCAAGGTGAGTGCCCGGAAGCGGCTGAGGGAAGGTGGGCAGAGAGAACGTTCATTGGAGAGGGGCTGGTGGGGATCCGCCAATTCTTTGGATACAGCTTGAGGGCCAACCAGCAGTCGTGACCTCTCAATGACCTCCTGCAACAATTAACCATTCACGGGTCATTCACCCCTGTTGGGTGTCAATTTCCTCATTTTCAAATGGAGACAGTAACAATACGAGCGCTTCAGCGTCTTCGAAAGTTGCTTTGTAAAGTCCTATATGAAAGTCTGTTGTGCAGAGGTCGCTCCCCCACTGTTTATGCTGTGGTCCTGTTTCCTGCCCTTTGTCCTAAAACCCTGACTACTCTCCTAAATGCCAGGTGGATTAATTCGCTTCTCAAATGTTTATCGATGACTTAACATGTGGTAAGTACATTCTTTTATTTTTATTTTTTTCCATCTGGCTTTGAGTTTATTCAATGCAGGCCGCCCAGCCCTTCCTCAGAGCGGTGGCTGAATTTGGGGAACAAAACAAAGTCCTCTGAGGTGAGAGTGTGGATTAGGGTGGAGCCTGGGGTGAGGTGAAGGTGTACGGGAGACTGTGGCCCTCAGCGTTGGCTGTCCCCCCCCCCCCCATTTTCGGCAGGCTGCGCGCGGTGGGGTTGGGGGGCAGGTCCACAAGGAACAGGTCCTGGGCTTTTTGCTACTTCCCAGTCCCCCTTCCTTTCTGCCCTGTGTCCGTCCTTTGGAGGTTCAGAGACTAAACTTTCCACCTGGCTGGGAAGGTGGGGGAAGGACGGAAGGAAGGAGGGGCCCAGGCCCCAGACCATGGCCCTGGTGCCTTTCCTGGGTAGGAGCTAGAGGGACAGCAGAAAAGCAGCGGACAAAATCTTTGCATTCATGAAACTGACATTTACGTGGCTGATAAAAGTTACTGTTACTGAATTCTTCCAGTATGCCAGACTCTATTCTAAGTGTTTTTAGTGAGTCTCTGTCTCTGGACTGTGAACTTCACAAGAGTTTCGCAGTTTTGTTTTCTCTCCCCTCAGAGAGGGTGTCTGCAGCTGACAGGAGCTGGGTGTTCCCCCTTCCCCCAGGTTAGTGCTGGTTGACTAGTTTCCCCTGAGTGCGGGCCTTGTGAAGAATAGGAGTTCTGGTGCATTTAAACACGGTTCCTTTTTCTTTTCCGCTCCCTGCTGCAAGTACGAGGGGATTTTTCTCTGATATTTACTGTGGGCACCTGGTCGAGCTCCTGTAGGTAAATCTCGCAATATTGTGGGCGGCCTCCTTACTGGGTTTTCTGGGGTTTTTAACTCCCAGACTTGTTCATGCTGAGCCACCCGCGCTTCATTGATGATAGTTCAGGTTTTCCTACCCCGGCCCTGATCCCTGCTGTGGTTTCCTCGTGTGCATCTCTGCTCTGGGGGGCTGCAACCCCTGTGTTCCTCCGTCTTCTCCCTAGTCTTGGGGGGGCAGCAGTTTGCCCTGTGTACTCCCTCTTACGGACCCAAGAGGAGTTGTTGGCTTTTCAGTCTGTTCAGCTTTTTTTTGCTTAGGATGGAGTGGAGACTTCCAAGCTCCTTCAGTGGGAACCCGACTGGAATCCCTGTTCTCCCTGTTTTGACTGTATTAACCACTTTAGCTGTGAGGACAATCTCATGAAGTTGACATACTCCTCAGAAGTGTGATCAGGTTTGGGTGAGGATGGCAGTGTTGAAAAACTCCGTTCCGTCTGATGCCTAATCTAAGTACAAATGTTCATCTTGACTATGAGAATAATAGCAATAAAACAGCAGTGGACCCCTCAAAAGCACCATATCCTGAGACGTTTTCATAGATCAGCTTTATCTGTGTTGAATAAATGATTCCTTTAAAAGTCCTTGGAAGAATAGGAACATGTATGTCTGTTCAGGTTTGAAGATAAATGCAAGTGTAGAGAGACACAGGCCAAATTACTTATATGGAGTCACATACAAGGACTTCCAATTGCTAGTTAGTGCCCTGATCACCATAGAAAACACCATCAAATTAAGAAGATCTCATTGTTTCCCAGTTACTCCTCTTCCCTCAGTGAAACCCCATTTTAATGTTCCTAGTACAGATATTCTGGTAGTTGTAAATAGATGAAGCTTCTTGGCTGGACCCTGAAGCCACTCGCTCTTATGCTTTCTTTAAACGCCATTGAATAACCTTTTTTTCCTCAACTTTCATTCACCCTCCAGTACGGAGTCTCCCTGGAGGACTGCTTAATTCCAAATGTAAACAACATGTAATTTTTACTGCACATTTATTTCTTCTGCCTCATTGGAGAGAGAGTAGACAACGGATGTTGTGGGAGCTGTGGTTTTGGGGAAAGGACCATGAACTCCTTGGAGGTTGGAAGCACCTGCAGTGAAGGCAGAAAAGGAAAGTGGACTAGAAGTCAAATGCACCCCGCCCCCCGCCCTCAGGCAGATATCCTTCATGAAAGTAATTTTTGGGCACCTGGGTGGCTCCGTTGGTTGAGCGTCTGACTTCAGCTTGGGTCATGATCTTGTGTTTCGTGAGCCCCACATTAGGCTCTCTGCTGTCAGCCTGTCAGTACAGAGCCCGCTTCGGATCCTTGGTTCCCTTCTCTCTCTGCACCACCCCCCCTTATGCTCTCTTTCTCAAAAAATAAATAAAACACTAAAAAAAGTATTTTTTTCTTACCTGCCTTTAAAAATATTTGAGACAAAGGAACGCATGTCACACGCATTGTAAACATAATTATTTAGTGGACATCCATGAATTTGATATCCAATCAAGCACCAAAACGATCCCAGTAATTTGTATCTGTGTGCTTCTCCTCTATTCTGTTTCTCACAAATGATAACCAATATACTGAAGATAGGCTTTCAGTTTCCTTACTTTATGAAAATATTCCAACATGTGGCTATATGCCTTAGCAATACTTACTCAGTTTTGCTTGTTTCTCATTTTATAAAAACGCTGTTATACATGTATTGTCTCCTGGACTTGCTTTTTTCCCCTCAACGTGAATGAATTTCAGAGATTCATCCGTGTTTTTGCCTGTCGCCGTATTTCACCGTTTGTCCCAGTATACAGTATTCCATTGGGTGAATATGTAATATTTTCCTGTTCTGTCAATCTACCTTGGTTGTTTTCATGCTAAGAGTGCTTTTATGAGCATTTTTGAATATGTGGAGAAGTTCACCTGTGATAGATACCTGGGGATGGAATTGCTGTGTTAAAGAGTATGCAAATGTTCAACTTTACAACGAAAATGCCAACTTGCTTTTGAAAACAAACGGTGGTGGTAGTATTCATTCCCACTAGTAATGCGTAAGAGATTTTGTTGATGTACATTCTTGCCAACGCGTAGTATTGCCAAGACTTCTGAATGGTTTTGCCAATCTAGAGGGTATATGTGGCATGTAATTCCTGATTACTAATGAGGTTGAGAATATTTTCATGGTTCTTGTCCTACCTGCTGCTTTTTTCCCCTGTGAATTGTCAATTATTATCTTTTGCTTGTTGTTCTCTTGAGTTTCTTGAATGAAAAAAAATGGGTTTCTAAGTGTTTTGTGTATATTTTGGCTAATGTTCTGTCAGATATGTTGATGATAAGTTTAGCTCATAACTTTTCTTTTCACTTTATGCTGTGTTTATCATTTTTGTTTTCAGTGTATAATAGTTTTAAATTTCCATTATTGCTAGTTAGTGCTTTCTGTGCCTTAAGAAATAGTTTCTTAGGTCAAGGTCAGGGTGATATTAATTGATATTCCAGAATTTTAAAGTTGTGCCTTTTTACTTAATTTCTTATTTTACTTAAAATTGATTATTGGGCATTGTGGAGGAAAGGATTCAATTTTATTTTTTCCCTTATGGAAAACCAAATATTCCATCATCATTTATTGAATAGTCCTTTTCTCCATTCATCTACAGTGCCACTTCTGACATATATCAAGTTTCTGTATTTTCTTTCTTTTTTTTTAAAATTTAAAAAAAATTTTAAATTTTTTATTTTTTTCTAAATTTTTTTTAACGTTTATTTATATTTGAGACAGAGAGAGACAGAGCATGAACAGGGGAGGGGCAGAGAGAGAGGGAGACACAGAATCTGAAACAGGCTCTGAGCCTGTCAGCACAGAGCCCCACATGGGGCTCAAACCCATGCACCGCCAGATCATGACCTGAGCCAAAGTCGGACGCTTAACTGACCAAGCCACCCAGGCGCCCCTTAAAATTTTTTTTAATGTTTATTTATTTTTGAGACAGAGAGAGACAGAGCATGAATGGGGGAGGGTCAGAGAGAGAGACACACAGAATCCGAAGCAGGATCCAGGCTCTGAGCTGTCAGCACAGAGCCCGACGCAGGGCTCGAACTCACGGGCCGCGAGATCATGACCTGAGCCGAAGTTGGACGCTCAACCGACTGAGCCACCCAGGCGCCCCAAGTTTCTGTATTTTCATGAGTTTGTTTCTGGACCAAACCTACACTCTTTTAATTACTATAATTTATGTCTTGATATCCGGTAGGACAAGTTTCTCTAATTCTATTTTTTAAAGAATATCTTGTTCTGTGTTCACGCTCTGTCTCTCTCTCAAAAATAAATACACATTGGGGCACCTGGGTGGCTCAGTAGGTTGAGTGTCCAACTCTTGATTTCAGCTCAGGTCATGATCCCAGGATCGTGGGATTGAGCCTCGTGTCAGGCTCCATGCGGAACATAGAGCCTGCATTCTCTCTCTCCCTCTGCTCTCCTCTCCTCCTTGTGCTCTCTCTAAAAAATAAAATAAAATAAATATTTGAATAAATAAACATTAAAAAAAGAATATCTTGTCTGTTTTGAGTCTTTATTTTCTAGACAGTTGTAAATCTAAATTGTCACATTCTACAAAATAACTTACTGGGATTTTGTTTTGAATTGTATTGTTCTATAGATCTTTGGGAAGAACTTACATTGGGGTAACTCTGATTTGCTTATGTGTTAATGTAAACAAAGTCTTCTGAAAAATCTAAAGGCATAGAGTTCTGTGACTAAAGGGAGTAGAGGAAGCAGGACAGAGAGAAATATGAACAAGGATGCAGTTTCAGGTGAATTCCAGCGGAGGGTCCTTTCAGACTGATTTTGCAGGAGAACTCTGGAGTGTAAATTATGCCTGGAGTGTGATTAGAAGCAAGTGAGTGGAGTTTTGATACTCCCAGACTGTTTAGACATTAGCTAAGGGCTTCTCTGAGTTTGGGTTGAGGCATAAATTCCCAGATACTTATGTCTGTGTATTAATATAGGGAAAATTGACTCCAGCCCCAAGACGATATGTGTTAATTGTTGGCAAAGTATATAAAGGGTTGTGGGTTAAAAAAAAAAAAGGATAGAGATCTGGACAAGGTTCTGAACACACCTTGACATTCTTTGTCATGTTCTTTATTTTGGTGGTGTTTAATGTTTTAAATCAGGTTGATAAATTGCTGCACCCAGCTCCTTTGATTAGATGTATTCTTAGGAACATTATGGCTTTGCTGCTATTATAAATAGCATCTTTATTTTTTCCAGATTTATTTACATGTAGTTTATGACATTGTGTAAATTTAAGGCATACCAGGTGTTGTTTTGATACATTTATATATTGTAAATAGATTACCACCATAGCGTTAGCAAACACCTCCATCCCGTGACACATTTATCATTTCTTTTTTGTGTAAGAACATTTAAGAGTTACTCTTAGCACCTTTCAACTGTATAAAACAGTATTATTAACTATATCACCATGCTCTGGATTAGATCTCCAGAGCTTGTTAATCTTATAACTGAAAGTTTGTACCCTTTGACATTATAACTGAAAGTTTGTACCCTTTGACAATATCTGTTTCTTTTATCACCTCGCCCCTCATACCCACTATTTTGCTGTTTCTCCGAGTTTTCTTAGATTTACTTTTTTTTTTTTTAGATTTTGTGTAAGTGATACAGTATTTGTCTTTTACTATATGACTTATTTCACTTAGTATAATGTCCTTAAGGACAACCCATGTTGATGAAATGGTAGGATTTCATTCTTTCTCATGGCTGAATAATATTCCAGTGTGTGTATGGGTGTGTGTATGTGTGTATGTATGTATCTATATATCTGTCGCATCTTCTTTATCCAATCATCTGTTAACAACCATTAGGTTGTTTCCCTATCTTGGCTATTATGAATAATGCTACAATAAACATGGGAGTGCAGATACCTCCCTGATATACTGTTTTCCTTCCTTTGAATAAATACCCAGAAGGAGGATTGCTGGTGCATATAGGAATTCTATTTTTAATTCTTTTTAAGGAATGTTCATACTGTTTTCCATAGTGGCTGTACCAATTCACAGTCCCACCAGCAGTGCACAAATGTTCTCTTTTCCTTACATCCTTACCAACACTTGTTATTTCTTGTCTTTTTTGATAATAGCCAGGTGTGAAGCAGTAGCTCATTGTGGTTTTCATTTGCATTTCTCTGATGATTAGTGTCATTGAGTACCTTTTCATGTACCTGTTGACTATTTGTATGTCTTCTTTGGAAAACTTTCTATTCATTATTCATTTCTCTGCCCAACATTTTATTGTGTGTGTGTGTGTGTGTGTATGTGTATGTGTGTGTGTGTGTGTTGACTATTGAGTTGAATAAGTTATTTATATATTTTGGATACTAACGCTTTATCGGGTCTAGGATTTATAGCTATTTCCTCTCATTCTGTAGGTTGCTTTATCATGTTGTTGGTTTCCTTTATAGTGCATAAGATTTCAGTTTGATGTAGCCCCACTTGTTTATTTCTGCTTTTTTAAAATCGGTGTCAAATCCAAAAAAACCATAGGTCAGGACCTATGTCAAGGAGCATTCTCCTGATTTTTCTTTTAGGATTTTTATTGTTTCCAGTCTTTTGCTTTTTAAAGTTTATTTATGATTTATTTTGACTGAGAGGGTGAGCAGGAGAGGGGCAGAGAGAGAGAGGGAGAGAGAATCCCAGGCAAGTTCTGCACCATCAATGCAGAGCCTGACGTGGGGCTCAAACTCACGATATGGTTTCAAGTCTTATGTTCAAGTCTTTAATCCATTTGAGTTGATATATGTGTGTGGTAAGAAGGGACCCAGTTTCATTCTTTTGTGTGTGGCTATCCTGATTTCCAAACACTTTTTATTGAGGAGACTGTCCTATCCCCATTGTATACTCCTGGCGACTTGTCATAAATGCTATGTATGCATGAGCTTGTTCCTGGGTTCTCTATTCTATTCTATTCTATTCTATTGATTTATGTGTTTGTAATAAAGTTTGAAATAAAAATGATGCTTCCAGCTTTGTTCTTTCTGAAGATTTTTCTGGCTCTGGAGGGTTTTCTTTGTTTCTGTGCCAAATTTAGGTCAGATTTTTATATTTCTGTGCAAAATGCCATTTGAATTATGATGGGGATTTCATTGAATTTGTAGATTACTTTGGGTAGTATGGACATTTTAATAATATTTATTGTTTCTATGAGAATGGAATATTTTCTAATTTATGTGTGTCTCCAGTGTTTTCATCAGTGTCTTATAGTTTTCAGTGCATACATCTTTCCACCAACTTGGTTAAAATTATTCCCAAGTGTTGTATACCTTTAAATGCAGTCATAAATGAGATTTTTTTCTTAATTTCTCTTTCATATAGTTCCATTATTAGTATATAGATGCACAACTGAATTTTGTATATTGATCTTTTATCTTGAAACTTTACTGAATTCATTTATTAGTTCTAACAATTGGCTATAGTGGGTTCTATTTGTTTCCATACAAATTTTAGGACTGTTTTTTATATTTCTGTGCAAAATGCCATTGGAATTATGATTGGGATTGCATTGAATCTGTGGATTGCTTTGGGTCATATGGACTAAGTCAATATGACTTAATGAACATGCACTATATGCCAGAGACTGATAGACGGTGAGGAACTAGGATCTCAGTGACCTATATATGAATCCATAAATGTTCACATTGGCAGATACCGTGTGGATAATCCAGCCTCACTCAGTCATTTTATATAGAATCAGAACAAGGTTGGGGGTGGGGGGGGGAGAGAAGTGGAGAGGTAAATGATGCGTTCAAGTTAGTTACTAGATTATTTATGATCAGAACTAGAGCCCAGCTGTCCTGGCTCCTGTGCAGTCCTCACTTTCCTCTCTCTTCATTCTCCTTTCCGTTATCAGTAGTTGAGTCTGGAAAAAAAAATTCCCTTTATGTCCTTCCTTCAACTTTCTTCTGTTTATTATTCTTCTGTATTCACTTTTGCACCTCATTATTTGGTGCAAAAACTTCACAGAAATCTCACTAAACTAATTGAAACAGATTTTGAACCTTTCCGAATCATAGTTTATTTGGCAGTTTCACCCGAGAGAAAAGAAATTCCATGGGGAAGTTGTTCCCTTGATTATAGTGTGTGGCTTAGTTTATTTTAAATAGTTCAGGGATCTAAGCATTTAGTCAGAATCCTTGGACTCGGTGGGTACGTTTTCTACATAAAACACAGCATCTTAAATTCTCTGAGTTTGCTGATTTCTGTGGCTTTTATTTGTTTCTTAGATATTATCCAAATATCAACCCAGATCCAGATCCTCTGAACTTTCCTCTTCTGTGATTCATCTTAGATGCCATCATTTGTTTTCTAAAAGCCCCCAGGAACATGGTGTTTTGTTCTAGGGGACAAGACCTGATTCTTGAATTGCTGTAGCAGCAACTACCCAGGGCCATCAGAAGGTAGCTTAGTGATTTCCAAGTTATTAACCTGTCAAGTATCTAGTGTGTGGCTTTGGGAAGCAATTGATCTCTCTCAGTGTCTGTTGCCTCATTTGTAAATAGAGGAGGTTTGATTAAAAGCTCTAAATATTTTCACCACTCTTAGGGGCTTAGTTGAGTGTGACGAACTGTGTTCGCTGGACCCTTCAGTGAGGAATCAGCTAGGTGGGGAATATTAGCCAAAGCACCTTACTCGTCCAGCGATCATGACTTCTAGAGAGGAACCTAATGCTCCATCCCACTGAACCAGATCACTGCCTTGAAAATGAGTTATTCTAACAGAGTGACTACCTTCATGCTGAGCTAGAGGCACACTAGAGGCACTTGATCTACACTTGAGATCCATCTGACCCAATTCCTTGTTCCAAGGCAGAACAAAACCACGCCAGGTAAGTGATATGGCTGGAAGGAAGGCACAAGGCATATGATGTTGAGCAAGTCAGTTCCTTTCTTTAAGCCACAAGTTTTAATTTTAAAGGAGATGGTTTGGTATGGAGTACTTTTTGGGGTGTGCACCAGGGATGAGGCTATGGGTTAAATTTATTCATTTGTTTTTATTGTTAAATATATATGATATAAAATTTGATGATTTCAAAGATCTTTCCAATTTTGGGATTCTTTGAGGTCCCATTTGGGAATTATGAAGTGGGAGTGTGTGCTTGGGATGGAGGTTTTACTAGGTCATCTGAGATCAGTCACATTGGCACATCAAGCTCTTTCTTACATTGAATTCTGGGCATTGTCTGCATTCTGTTCTTCTGTGGTCCAGAATCCAGGAGGTCACGTGATGTAGAGTCTGCATGCTCTTATGCTGATTTAGGCTTTTACATGTTCACCACATTTTCTTTCCATGTGTCTTGGTAAGGCAGTATTGTGGGAGAGAGGAAGTATTTCTTATCAGCTCTGTGGGAGAGATGGTGGGAATGGCTGGTGGCAGGGAGCAGAGAGAGGAATTAATGCAGAAAAGACAGAAATGGCTGAAATGAAAAGGTGGTTTTCAGAGAGAAAGACTGTCAAGTATTTTATCTCCTTGGGATAACACCTGGAAAAACTTGACCTAACATGATTTTTTTTCTTGCCTCTAGTGATCTCTCAGATTGGTCCCATTATATTTTCCTTAGTTTCAGGAATGGATAAGAAAACAAACAGTTAAGTTCATGCCTAGATAAAAGGTATATGTTTGTGTAGGCCAACAAAAATATACCTTAGACCTCTCATGAAAGAACATATTTAATTTTATTTTTTCTTCTTTTTTTAATTATTTTTTAATTTTTTTAAATTTTTAAATTTTTAAATTTTTTTGCAGTATATGAAGTTTATTGTCAAATTGGTTTCCATACAACACCCAGTGCTCATCCCAAAAGGTGCCCTCCTCAATACCCATCACCCAAACTCCCCTCCCTCCCACCGCCCATCAACCCTCAGTTTAGAGCATATTTAATTTTAACTCTTCACTTCTGTGTTATGTACTTAGAAATTGTATAGGGCAGTGATTGTAGAGCTCTGGATCTATGGTGAGGCTACTTGGATTGGAATCCTGACTCCACCACTGTGGAGCTTCTGGCCAGGTAATTCATTTCTCTTTGATTCTGTTTTCTCCTATGTATAAAAGGGGGTGATATTAACCCCCAAATCATGGGTTTATTGTGAGAGTCAAATCCATAATGTATCTAGAACATTTGTAAAGTATGTGGCACAAGTACTATTGTAGTGCTTGACATCATTATTAATGAAAAATGCAGTTAAAAAAGATTTAAGAATATTAAACAGATATATTTGATTATTATGATGGTATATTTCTTAGTAGAAGATACAGTCCCCAAAGCTATAATTATAAAGCAACCTGTTAATTTCTATAAAAGAAGTATGATAACAAACCATAGGAGCACAAAGGAGAGAATATATTATTCCTGGTGGAGTGATAGTCTTTGTGCAATTAGAAAGAAGGAACACTAAACACAGAGAAGGGAGAAAGGCACCTTGGAATAGGAAATAGGTGTGTAACAGTCATTTGGGAATGACATGGGTGCAAAAATAGGCAATGGCCAGTTCAAGCAGGACCTGGACTTTATGCTAAGAATGTTATAATTTAGGCTGTGGGCAATAGGGAGATATTGGTAGATTTTGGGTAGAGAAGTAACATGACCAGATTTACACTGAAGGATAATCACCAAAGTATTTTCCAACGCTCAGGGACAAGAAGGTGCAGATGGGTTGGAGTATTAAATGCAAGCTTTGTTCAACACACCAGACCGGGACTGAGTTGGAAGGTGGGTAGTGTTGGAAGGACAAGGAGAGGGCATATCTGGAAAAGGAGGCTGTGTTGCGAGAATAAGCAGGGTGGGCTATGGGACAGGGAGAGAACCTGAAAGAGGCGAGTTGAAGTTTAGGGGGTAAGAGGATGATTGCTGAGGTGGCTCAGTGTGTGAAAACCTTTAAAAGTGAATCGTAGGAGTTCAGGTTTTCCTCCAGCTATTCCCACGCAGGGGAGGATCCGAGGAAAGAAAGATCTAGGAGACAATTTTCTGGCTGCAGTGTGTGGGATGGATGGCAAGAGCATCTGGAGATGAAGAGGTATTGGTAATCTGGGCATCTGCTGAGAGAGTGTGAGAAGGGGTGGCGGGAAGAATGGAGAGAAAGGGCACACAGGGGGATGGTTTAATGAGAAATTAAAGGGGTGTGATGATGACTGGCGTGGGCATGAGGGAAGGCATGGGTCAAATATGATCTCAGAGTTATAGCCTGGGCATCTTGGAAGGTTTTATGAGCATTTGATTATTAGTGAGTCTTAAAATCTTTCCATATGTATACTGATATTTTTACTTATTCTTTTGTGAATCTCTATCTTTTGCCCATTTTCTACTACGATACAGGTATATTTCTTAGAGAAGTTCATTTTCATGTTGGGTTATTAAGCCTACAATTTTTATTGCTCTAGAACATGAATTGCTTTATTATTTTAAGGTTCAATGATTTTTATTTAGTTTTAAACTTTAACTTGTGTGCTTATATGAGGAATTCTGACACACAGTACTGTGTTCTGATCTGTCCATATCACTGACTTTTGTTTTCTCTGTGGATTCTGGTACTTGATGTCCAGGTGTGTTTTTAGTTCTTAAGTATATTTCTTAAAAATTTCAGTATGAAATCAGGGTTATGGGGGAAAAGAGTGGAGACTAAATTTAGAACAGAGAATCAAGGTATCGTGATTTTTCACCCAAGTTTTTCATGGGTCGTATGTGGTGGAAAAAATTCCTAACATGGCACCTTAATCTAGAGACTATTTTAAATCACATGACATTGTTAGCTTGAGGCGAATATCAGATCTCTATTTATTCTGTATAGTCTAGTGTGTTTATACGTATATTAGAGGTGCTCGGTAATTATCTGTGCCAGGGGAGTAGCTCATAGAGATATCTTAACTCTTGTACACTTTGCTGCTAACTATCAACATGGAGCCAGAGCAGGCAGGCTGGCTAGCCATAACAATGCTCTCAGAGGGCAATCTCTTTGAATTCAGGATATCTCAGTAGTTTGAGCAGTGGGGAAATAGATGCGAAAGTCATATGAAATGATGGAGACAAACTAGTAAGTGGAATTCTGTCCAGGATTTGAGCATTTGTCATACAAACAGTCATCGAAGCTGAAGACTGGCAGAAGATTCTGACCTCTGAATGAAGGACAGTATACTCAGGACCTTCTGGAAAGGGAAGAATTATCTTTGGGAAGATGTTTCTCAAGGCAGAAATTAAGGAAACAAGGAATTCAGGAGTAGAAGTGTCTCATGAGGATTCCCCAACAGAAGAGAGCTATTCAAATGCAATGAAGATAATAAAGACTATGAAGTTGAATGGCTCCCAAAATTCAGAATCTCTTGTAGCAAACTAGAAAGAATACTGGCTGAAGTCTGAAAGCCTGGCTCTGAGGCCCAGAATTCACCGCTTTCTGTGTGATCCTGGGTAAATAACCATCTCCCTGAGCCATAATTTTCTAATATACGAGCTGTCATTAGATTGCCTATATTTAATGCTGAATGAGTACATATGGGCTAAATGAATGGGCAAAGTGGTTTATACTGTCTAATGTGCTATAAATGAGGTGAACTGATTGCAATCAGTGTCTGTTTTATTACAGGTCTCTCATTACCTGTGCCCAGAACACCTGATTAGATTCCATGGCGAGTACAAATAACGTGACCGAGTTAATTATCGTCGGTCTTTTCCAGGATCCAGAAGTGCAGAGGGCATGCTTTGTGATGTTTCTTCCTGTGTACCTGGCGACAGTGGTGGGCAATGGTCTCATTGTTCTGACAGTCAATGTCAGTAAGAGTCTGCGTTCCCCCATGTACTTCTTCCTTAGCTACTTGTCCCTGGTGGAGATCACTTACTCCTCCACTGTTGTCCCTAAATTCATCACAGACTTACTTGCCAAGATTAAAACCATCTCCCTGGAGGGGTGTGTGGCTCAGATATTCTTCTTCCACTTCTTTGGAGTTACTGAGATCTTCCTGCTGACGGTAATGGCCTATGACCGCTTTGTGGCCATTTGCAAACCTCTTCGCTACACCACCATCATGAGCCAGTTTGTGTGTCGCCTTCTGGTGGCTGTTTCCTGGCTCGGGGGCATAATTCACTCCATGGTCCAGATCCTTGTTACTGTTCAACTGCCGTTCTGTGGTCCCAATGTGATTGACCACTACTTCTGTGACCTCCATCCGTTATTCAAGCTTGCCTGCACTGACACTTCTGTGGAGGGGGTTATTGTGTTGGCCAACAGTGGATTAATCTCTGTGTTCTCCTTCCTCATCTTGGTGTCCTCCTATATTGTCATCCTGTACAACCTGAGGAACCATTCTGCAGAGGGGAGGCGCAAAGCCCTCTCCACCTGTGCCTCTCACATCACAGTGGTCCTCTTGTTCTTTGGACCTGCCATCTTCCTCTACATGCGACCCTCCTCCACCTTCACTGAGGACAAACTGGTGGCCGTGTTCTACACAGTTGTCACCCCCATGCTGAACCCTATCATCTACACACTCAGAAATGCAGAGGTGAAAAATGCCATGAGGAAGCTGTGGGAGAAGAAAGTGAACTCAGAAGTGGGATAAAAATGAAAAAATGAAAAAAAAATTCTTCAGAACAGGACTATATATGCATTCTGTTTTTGGTCAAATGTAAAGAACAGAACAAAAGTTAGCTTATTCATATATATTTTTTTGTGGTAGATAAATGAGCCCCTTATACTCCTTGTTATCAGTTGTAGCTCTTTCATTGCTGTCTGTATTTCGGAGAATTTTCAAATTGAGTTGCATCTCTTCTCCTGTTGTCCATAGTGCAAAGTGCACAGATTTCAGGAGGGATCATCTAGACTGGAATTTCCATTTGGAATTCCCACCCCATCATCTTCTGCCTGTACAACCTTGGGTTCATGCATTTTGCCTTTTGGTGTTAGCATATGGTGTGTGGAAAGTCTGTGGACTTGAAGAATGAAGTTTATGTTTTGCTTTCCTACTGATGTGGTCTTGTGGGAGTCACAGGAAAGCATTTTTACTTCATTTGGTGTCCCTACCCCATTAATTTAATTCCAATGCCTAAAATTCCATAATAGGAGCTTTATTTCATGACAGTAGGGCATTGCTAGAATGGCAGTATCTCTTGGAGGTGAACTACAAATGCTTATATTTGTCATATCTTCTTGATGGATTGATTCCTTTATCCCTATACAATCTTTTGTCCTTTGTTATCATTTTTTGGATTAAAATCTATTCTGTCTGATATAAGTATAGCTACCCCTGCTTTCTTTTGTTTTGGAATTTCTTTTCTGTTGATTTACTTTGAGTCCATATTTGCCCCTAAATCCGAAATGTGTCTCCTGTAGGCATAGTTGGGTCTTCTTTTTTCTTATTCCAATCAGTCACTATGTCCTTTTTGATTGAATTTAATCCATTAACATTTAGAATGAATTATTGATATAATTTATAGTTTATCTTGTTAATTGCTTTTGGTCTGTTTTGAATTTCCATTGTTTCTTCTGTTTCTGCCTACCTTTTTTTAAATATGTTTATTTATTTTGAGAGAGAGAGAGAGAGAATGAGAGGGGAAAGGGCAGAGAGAGGGGAGAGAGAAGGGACTTGATGTCACAAACTGAGATCAGGACTGGAGCCAAAATCAAGAGTCAGATTCTTAAATGACTGAACCAACTAGGTGCCCCCGCTTCTGCCTACCTTTGTAAAAGGTAATTTTCTGTGGTGGTATGCCTTTGAGAATCGACTCTGCGTTTCTGCTTTGTTGTTACTATGAGGCTTACATAAAATATCTTAGAGATAAAACAATCTATTTCAAGTTGATAGCAACTTCAATTGCATATAAGATATCCACCCTTTACTCCTCTATTTTGTGTTTTTGATATCACAATTTACTTCTTTTTTTTTTTTAATTTTTTTTTTTTTTAACGTTTATTTATTTTTGAGACAGAGAGAGACAGAGCATGAATGGGGGTGGGTCAGAGAGAGGGAGACACAGAATCTGAAACAGGCTCCGGGCTCTGAGCTGTCAGCACAGGGGCCCGATTCGGGGCTCGAACTCACAGACCGCGAGATCGTGACCTGAGCCGAAGTCGGCGCTCAACCGACTGAGCCACCCAGGCGCCCCTACTTCTTTTTATATTGTGTATTCATTAACAAATTACTGTATATATTGTTATTTTAATACTTTTTCCTTCAACTGTTACAGTTAAGTGATTTTCACACCATTGTATTCTAGAATTAGTTTTTGAAATCTGACTTTATATTTCACCTTACTATTGTGTTGTATAATTTGGTATGTTTTTGTGTCACTAATTTATATCTGTTCATTTCAGCTTGATAGTTCCTTTGAACATTTCTTGCAAGGCAAGTATTTGGGAAATATTTTGGAAAAGTCTGCCTTTATTTGTGAAGGACAACTTTGCCAGATGGAATATCCTTTGCTTTTTTTTTTTAAATTTGAATATTTGAATGTGTCCTGTTGCATTCTCCTGGTCTGTAGGGTTTCTTTGGAGAAATCTGCTGGTAGCTTAATGGACATTCCTTTGTAGGTTATAATGTTTTTCTTCCTCTGGCTGCTTTTAGGATTCTCTTTATCTTTGGTTTGATGTTTTTGTATAATGTGTCTTAGAGAAAATCTTTTTACATTGAATTAATAGGGTGATCTGTTAGCTTCTTGTACTTGGATATTCAGGTGTCCCCAGGTTGGAGAAGTCACTTTTCTGTCTACAAAATATTCAGAAAATAAAGTTAAGAATCAAGGCAACAGGCTAGGTTCATTCACTTAATCTTTATGAGGCATGCTGTGGAATTATTTTCAAAAAGAGACCTTATTTTTTATACTAGATATTGCTACATATCCTGTAGCCTCTGTGCTGTTACAGGACACCCACAGTGATCCCTTGGTTTTGAAATAGATGTAGTAGCAGATCGAGGATTCAGGGATCAAATAAAAACTCATATTAACATCTGAGTTCCAAGCCCTGGACAAGGTGCAATATAGGTCATAAACCTATGGGTAATCTAATCCTTGGTGACAAAGTGCCAGAGCCAAGATCTCAAGTCACCAAGGGATGTCTGGCATGAGCTTCTTTCCCCGGCAGCCCAGTTTGGCGGACTCTGGAAACATCCTCTCCCCGCCTGGGCTTCTGAGCTCTGCTCAGGCTGTCTGCGCAGAAATTACATCCCAGGAAGATGGAGAACTGAGTCGGACCACGTTATTGTTCATTTTCTCGCCGGTGTATCGTTTTAGATCTTGCTCCTCAGGTTTGCTCTGCTTGTGTTATGAACGGGAATCTCCTCTCTCTGCGTGACCCGCACTCCCATTCTGGAAGCCGGCCACGGGTGGGCAGCAGGGGAGGAGCTGGTGGCTGAGAGGAGAGTGATGCAGGTGTTGGGAGGAAGCCCTGGAGCCTGGTCTAGTCCAAGCTCCGCCCAAAGGGCCGTGTGATTCTGGGTCCAGATTCCTCTTCTGTGGAAGGAGGATTCCATGAGCTTCTTTCCGAATCAAACAGCTGATGGTGGCTCAGTGAGGGAGCTAGCAGGAGAGGCCCGACTTGACGCCTCTGGTGAGGGCTATTGTTGGAGGAAAAGTGGGAGAAAAGCATGCTGGAAAAGGCTGGTCAGAGCAATATTATTTGTCAGAATCCACAGAAGGAGGGGTTCCATGGCAGAAAGGTATAATGAGAACTCATGAGGTGGGGCAGATTTATTGTGGAGATTTGAAAAATGTTCACCGAAGTTGTTTATCGGGGCCACTGTGTTTAGTATTTCTTTTTCTTGTTTTAAAGTTTCTTTATTTATTTTTGAAAGAGAGAGAACAAGTGGGGGAGGAGCAGAGAGAGGCGGAGAGAATCCCAAGCAGGCTTCATGTTGTCAGCACAGAGCCCAACGTGGGGCTCAAACTCACAAACCGTGAGATTGTGACCTGAGCCAAAGCCAAGAGTTGGACACTTAACTGACTGAGCCACTCAGGCACCCCCCTGTTTAGAATTTCTTAACCATAAAGCCTGGAATGGTGTGGTTACTTGATGTTTGAGAACACATACTTATCTTTCAGAGTCCCTTCCTTGGCCCTGCCAGTTAAAGAGCCAGAATTAAAGTCACCCTGCAGGTGACATGTTACTGCACTGTGAATGGTTTACTGGTCTGATGACCTCTTTTTGCAATTCTCTCTAGAATGTTTTCCATTTTGATTTAGAGTTCCATTTTTTAAGTTTTTTTATTTAAATCCCAGGCAGTTAACATACAGTGTTAAATTGGTTTCAGGTGTACAATGTCGTGATGCAACACTTTGATACATCAACCAGTGCTCTTCGCAAATGCCCTCCTTAATCCCCTTTGCCTATTTTGCCCATCCCCCCACCCACCTCCCCTCTGGTAAACATCAGTGTATTCTCTACAGTTAAGAGTCTGTTCCTTGGTTTGTCTCTCTCTCTTTTTTTCCCTTTGCTCGTTTGTTTTATTTCTTAAACTACACATATGAGTGAAATAATATGGCATTTGTCTCTGAGTGACTTATTTTGCTTAGCATTATACTCTCCAGCCCCACTTAACATCATTGCAAGACTTTGCTCTTTTTTGTGGTTGAGTAATATTCCATTGTGTAATATCCCACATCTTCTTATCCATTCATCAGTTGATGGATAACTTGGACCATTTATATAATTTGGCTGTGGTAGATAATGCTGCTATAAATATTGGGGTTTCATGTATCCCTTTGAATTAGTATTCGTATGTCCTTTGGGTAAATACTTAGTAGTGTAGTTGCTGGATCGTTGGGTAGTTCTATTTTTTTTTTTTTTTTTTTTGTCTCAGACTTCTCACCTTTTATTTTTAATTTTTTAATTTAATTTTTTATTTTTTAAAATTTACATCCAAATTAGTTAGCATATAGTGCAACAATGATTTCAGGAGTAGATTCCTTAATGCCCCTTACCCATTTAGCCCATCTCCCCTCCCACAACCCCTCCAGTAATCCTCTGTTTGTTCTCCATATTTAAGAGTCTCTTATGTTTTGTCCCCCTCCCTGTTTTTATATTATTTTTGTTTCCCTTCCCTTATGTTCATCTGTTTTGTCTCTTAAGGTCCTTATATGAGTGAAGTCATTTATTATGACTTTTGTCTTTCTCTGACTAATTTCACTTAGCATAATACCTTCCAGTTCCACCCACGTAATTGCAAATAGCAAGATTTCATTTTTGATTGCCGAGTAATACTCCATTGTATATATATACCACACTTTCTTTATCCATTCATTCATCGATGGACATTTGGGCTCTTTCCATACTTTGGCTACTGTTGATAGTGCTGCTATAAACATGGGGGCAGGTAGTTCTATTTTTAACCTTTTTGAGGAACCTCTGTACTATTTTCCAGAGTGGCTATGCCATGAAGTTAATAATTATAAATGGCCCATTGTTGTTAGTATTTTTTGCACCTGTTTATGAAATACTGTCTTAGGTCAAGGTCAGGAAGATATTAATGGATATTTTATTTCAAATGTGTAATGTGCCTTTTTCATTTAAATCCTTATTCCACTTAAAATTGATTGTTAGGGATTATGTGATGAAAGGCTTCAATTTTATTTGTTTTTTCTTATATGGAACACCAAGTGTTCTATCATCATATCTATATCAAATTTCTATATTCGTATGAATCTGTTTGTGGCCAATCCTATACTCTCTTAATTACTGTAGTTTATGTCTAGATATATGGTAGGGCACGTTTCTCTATTTTTTTTTTTTTAAAGAATATCTTGTCTGTTTTGAGTCCTTTTATCTTCTAGACAGTTTTAAATCTAAATTGTTAAATTCCACAAAATAACTTACTGGGATTTTTTTCTATTGTTCTATAGATCACTTTGGGAAGAACTTATGCTGTATGAGATCATGTCATTATTTTCACTGGTATGAGATAAGCCTGATTTGCTTATGTGTTACTGTAAACCAAGTCCTCTGAAAAATATAAAGATACAGAGTTCTGTGACTGACAAGTGACTTATGAAACTTTTATTCCCAGGGAAACTGTTAAGGGAGTAGAGGAAGCAGAACAGAGGAGTAAAATATAAATAGAATTCAGGTGAATTCTAGCAGAGGGTCACTTCAGACTGATTTTGTAGAACTCTGGAGTGTAAATTATGCCTAGAGTTTGATTAGAAGCAAGTGAGTGGAGTTTTGATATCCAGACTATTAATATATATTTTTAAGTTTATTTATTTATTTTGAGAAGGGGAGAGAGAGAGAAAGAGGAAGAGAGAGAGAGAGCACACATGCAGGTAGGGAAGGGGCAGAGGGGGGGGAGGGAGGGAGGGAGGGAGGGAGGGAGGGAGGGAGAGAGAGAGAGAGAGAGAGAGAGAGAGAGAGAGAATCCCAAGCAGGCTTTCCATTGTCGGCACAGAGCCCGACACAGGGCTCGAACTGTGAGACTATGACCTGAACCAAAATCAAGAATCATATGCTCAACCAACTGAACCACCCAGGCACCCCAATACTCCCAGATTCTTTAGACATTAGCTAAGGGCTTCTCTGGGTTTGGGTTGGGTATAGATTCCCAGACACTTTAATACAGGGAAAATGGACTCTAGTAGCCCAAGGGCAGCATGTGCTAGCTGTTGACAGTAAAGACACATGAAGTTCATGGGTTAAAAAAAAAAAAAGCGATATGGACAGGGATATGGACAGACCTTGACATTCTTTGTCATGCTCTCCTTTATTTTGGTGCTCTTTATTTTTATTATTGTTTTTAACTTTGGTGGTTTTTAAAGTGTTAAAGACCACCAGCTCCTTTGATTAAATTTATTCTAGGAAACCTATGGTTTTGTTGCTATTGTAAATAGGGTCCTTAAGAATTGCATCTTCTAGGCACCTGGGAGGGTTAGTCGCTAAGCGTCTGACTCTTGATTTCAGCTCAGGTTATGATCTCATGGTTTGTGAGATAGAGGACCGAGTTGGGTTCTGAGCTGACAGCGTGAAGCCTGCTTGGCATTCTCTCACTCCTTCTCTCTGCCTCTTTCCCACTCACTCTTTCTCTCTCAAAATAAATAAAAAACATTAAAAAAATCTTTAAAAAAAGAATTGCATCTTCCAAATTATGTCCTATAGAAATGTAATGATTTTTTGTTTTTAATTTATATTACTAAAACTTTATTATTGCTAATAATTTTCTGTAAACACTTTAGGGTTTTCTAGTAGACAATAATATCATATGGGAACGCTACTGGTGTTCTATCTTCCTCTCTATTTTTTTGAAAACATCTCTGGGTAAGAATTATAGCACAATGTCAGATATAAACAGTGATGATAAGATTCTTGTTTTTAATTTTAAGGGGACTATTTCTAAATTTCCCCATTACGAATGATGCTTGATATAGATATGGACCATATGTGGCTTCCACGTAGTGTAATGTTTTCAAGATTCATTTACATTGTAGCTTGTATCATTACTTCATTTCTTTCTATGGACCAATAATACAGGGTTACTGGAGGAGTTGTGGGTGGAGTTGCTGTTCCCCTGGCTACCCCGGTTCTAGGGTATGAGGTATATGGTAGGTAGGCAGTTAAAACTTCACAGCGCTATGTTACAGCAAAACAGCTGCCTCATTCCTCACCAAGCTTTTCCCTGGTGATCATTGGGTTTTTACTAAATTCCAGGGTTCTACAAAACCAGTTTTTACCATCTCATTAGTTGTTCCTGGTGGTAGGGGGATTGAGCCCTAGAGTTCCCTGCTCTGCTATTTTCAGTGATACTACTCTTGTAATCATCATAATTCTCTAATTCAATATTATCTCCATTTTACCAGTGTGTACGCTGAGGCACAGAGAGGTTAAGTTACTGGCTCAAGATCATAGAACTATAGGGGCACTTGGGTTGCTCAGCTGGGTAAGTGTCTGACTCTTGTTTTCAGCTCAGGTCATGATATCACAGTCATGAGATCAAGCCCCATGTCAGCTCCCACATTGTGCATGGAGCCTACTTAAGAGTCTCTCTATCCCCCTCCTTTGCTCCTCTCCTGCTCTTGTGTGTTGGTTCTCTCTCTCTCTCTCTCTCTCTCTCTCAAAAAAAAAAAGATCATAAAGCCATAAATAGTGGAGTCTGGGTCTAGAGGATGAAATTTCTACTATACTAATGCTAGTAGTTTCTTGATAAATATTTATGACTACAATATAGCAGGATATGGACATTAAACTTTCTTTTTGTGTGATAATGATTTTGACTCTGGTTTTTATTTGATCATGAAGCTCTACTGAGATTCAGAGGCTTCTTGAGTAGAGTAATATATAAATTTTGAAGGGAAAAAGGGAAGGAAAAAGGCCAAAAAATGAGGAGGTATGATTCAGACAATGTAACGTGTTTATCAGATCATTTAATTTTTTTCTCTTGGGCACACAGACTATGTTTCCTAGCCCCCTTACATCCATGTGGGGTCTTATAAATAATGGGTAGAAGATGTATCCCAGATTAGGCTTGATAAATAAAATGTCCTCAGTGATCCTTAATCTCTCTGTGTGGTCATTGGCTAGGTGGGTGTAGATGACCTAGAAGATGGTCCTGAAGTTTCAGGAGACTGGAGGCATCACAAAATGGGAATGGGCCTGTATGCGGGGTTCATGGCTTGGTGGAGAGTTGCATGTGAGACATTTCTGATTAGGCCTATCTGTATTGGATTCAGTGTGAATGACTTTTACTGGGATTATGCCACTGAGATTTGGGGCTGTTCTGTATTATTCAAGCATTGCTAACCCGTGCTAATTAATACAGAGAACTAATAGATAGGGTTCCTAATGAATTTATTCAAGAAGATGAGGGATGGAAGAGGTAGGGATGGTGCCCCTATAGGGGGGCTGGATGAATGGACCATTCTCAGGAGCACTATGCAGGGGGCCAGCTGTCCTGGGTAGAGCCCTTGCCGTGCTGTACCTCAACCTCAGGATTGCACTGATCGCCATTCTTCTAACATTGTGGATACCTCCCCACAATGCCCCCAGCCACCTGGAGCCCAGAGGATGTACTCTGCACACAAATACTGCGTTAGGGGTGGAAGAACATCACGACTTGACTTGGGGGGGTTTCTGAACTTAGGAAACTTGAGATCCCTAAGCTGGGTGCGTGGTTAGTGGAGCAGCTGCACATTATAGAATAAATGAATGTAAATTGCTGCTAATCACACCTGCTCTGTCTTCTACACGGCATTCTGGTGAACGGAGATGGTAATGGATGAGAAAATCCTCTGTAAAATGGAATGCACGAATAAGAGCAAACACAATTCTTCCTATTAACGGTCTTCAACTCTAGGCTGCCCCTGAGTTATGTTGTTGGATTACTGAGAAAGCTTCCTGATCCCCCATCATATTCTCAAAATGAATTGTTATATCTCCTAGCTTGACTATGCGACTATGCCATGAGGTAAGGAGATATGTTGTGTGTGTGTGTGTGTGTGTGTGTGTGTGTGTGTGTGTTTTCTATTTAATTTTCCTGAATCCTAAATCCAGCCACGCATAGTGTTCAGCTCAGTGGTGTTGGTTCCTCTTAGATGGAAGAACGGACAGATGGACTGAAGGCCAGAGAGGTGAAGTGGTTTGACAAGCCTGTAGATTTTTTGAGCTGGATCCTACCTCTTGATTTCCATCATTCCCCACCACCCATCCCTTTCATCGACTTCTCTGAGCTGCTATTTTCTTTCTGTGAAAATGATGCATTAGATCTATATAAACTTTTCATCCTCCCTACCAGATTTTATATTTCATGATTTCAAGAAAAATGTAATAGGTTTCCTAGAGTTTCCTTCTCACAGTTCTCTTATGCACCCTCTGGGTGATGAATGACCAGTGGGAGGAGGAAATAGACAAACGCATGAAGCAGGTGATACCGTGCGCTAGCACACTGGAGTTTAGATCCAAACCTCACAGAGCTTCATTTAAGAGTTGGGATGCCGAAAACACTGTGGAGGGATGGGGGCCACTGGGTGCTGTGGAGGAAGGTTAGGGTAGGTGAAGGGAAAACTTTAGATTTTTGGAATCGCACTAAAAAAAAAAAAAATGACACCTGAGTCTTTCAGTGTACTAAGAACAATGGCAGAATTCATCTTAGGCTTTTTAAGAAAAACATTTTCCTAATCATTTGATTTTTATAAGGCAAGGTTCTGAGTCTCTGGAGAGGAGAAGATTTAGGCAGAGGAGAGAACGAAGTGGCTTTACTTAGTAATGTAAATGAATATAAAACAATAAAAGGGTGACTCTCATGAGTGAAGAGTTGTAGCGATGCTGAGTTTTGCTCTCTCCGGTGGGCTTGGGACAGACATCTGGGGCTCTGAGTAGGGGGGAGGAGAAGACCTGGCAAATGGATGGACCTGAGTGGAAGCAGGACCCCAGGAGATGGAGGCAAGATGGTCCAGAGACTCCCCGGCAGGCATTTGTAAGTTGGTGGCCGCTGGGAGCATGGGTACCTGCTATTACAATTTAGGATTTTCCTTATAGCTGTACTTCCTTTAGGACATCCTCAGTTTCTGTAATTCAGCCAAGTGTCCGGATGCAAAAGAGAAGGAAGGGAGACACTGCAGTGGCACAGGAGTGGTGATGAGGTGGCTAGATGCACGTGGTCAGGGGATAGTGACCTTGGCAATGATAATGATGGTGGCAATAACAGTAGTAGTGATACCAACACCTACACAGCACATGCTTGCATACTACGTGCCAGGCATTGTCCTAAGCATTTATAAGTGAACTCATTTTATCCTCGTCTTGGCCTTATGAGGTGGGCACTCTTTTTTTCCAGCTTTCCTGAGAGATTATTGACATATGACGCATGTAAGTTTAAGGTGTACCACGTACAGTATGTGATGATTTGATATATGTATATGTTGAGAAGTGATGACCACAGTAAGATTAGTTAACACCTCCATGCCCTCACATAATTACCATTTTTGTGTGTGTGTGTGTGTGTATGGTGATAACACTTAAGATTTACTCTCTTGGCAACTTTGAAGTATATAATACAGTACTGTTAATCCTAGTCACCATGCTGTATATTGCATGCCCAGCTGGACACTATTTACAGAAGAGAAAACTGAGGTAGAGAAGACTTAGGGTTAAGTAATTTTCCCAAAGGGGAAAACCTGAGGCAGAGAACTTGAGAGGAGTGACTTCCTGCTGGCACCCAAGATAGTGTGGTGACCTATTTGTCCTTGGTTACCTGTGGTAGCCAAGTATGTCCTTGGAAGGCTTGAAAAATCTGGATCCAGAGTTTCAACATCTGTGACAAACTTTGTCCACTTCTCTCTGTTTCCCCACCTTGGCTCTGGGCCATGTCAGTAGACCTGGTTAGCCTCTGAGACAGGGTCTCACAGGACTATGGTGTTTAAATTCCTGGTCCAGTGCCAGCTACTTCCAGCTGGCTGGGAGGAGAGAGTTAGTCTCTTCCAGGAGCCAACTCTCTAGCTCAGACACTCAGGGAAGTCACTTGCAACTTGTTCCAGTTTTCAGGGCAAGAAGGACGATAGGATTTAAGTGTTCCCAATATGGTTGGGACATAGAGTTTTTGATTTCATCCAAAAGACCTGACATCAGGGCATTAGAGGATCATCTAGGGGATGGAGCAGCCATTTCACCCTGTCACCCTCCTCCCCACTCTGACCCCAGAGAGCCATCAGGGACTTAGGAGCCACTTTAGGTGAGTTCAGTGCTATGGTGGTTGCAAAATGTGGCATGTCGGGATCTGCTCTTACCGGTGGAATCCAAAATTTCAACAGGCATTTCAGAAATTTTAAATCCTCCTGATTTTTTCTAGAGGAAAGGTCCAAGCAAAATAATAAATTGTACATTATTCAAGTACTTCACCTTGGCTGTACAAGTAAGTTTTCTCAGTGTTGATTTATTTTCTGATAAATTCAAATTTTCTATTGTTTTCTGTGTAAAGAGACAATGAAATAACCCACTTGATTTTTGGTAATGCTCCTAATTTCATCCTTCTGTTTTCTGAATTTTGATGAAACTTTCCAAAATCCTACTTATTCTTGGTATTTGGGTCTGAATTGAGAACAAAAGCCTTACAAATAATAACAACTTGTTATTATTTGTTGTATTTTTTGTTGTATTTTTGTTGTATTATTTGTTGTATTAACAACTTGTTAAATAATAACAACTTACATTTTTTTCCTGGAGCTTTATAGTGTCCACAGTCTGTTCATTTACTTTCTTATCTGACTTCTCAACACCCTTCAGATGAAGTATTGACATCACTGTTTTAGAAATGAAGAAACTGAGGCTCACTGTGGCTGAGTGGAGGAGCTGAGACCTCCACGGTTTGTTTGATGGCAATTTCAGACTCTCAGGATCCAGTAGCGTTAAGAACATGCCATCAGACCCAGACCCAGAATGTCTCAATCTTGTGTCATGAGTCCCCCACCCATTTAGAATTGCAATAAATTTCTTTTTTTAAATATAATTTATTGTCAAATTGGCTTCCATATAACACCCACTGCTCATCCCAACAAGTGCCCTCCTCAATGCCCATCACCCATTTTCCCCTCTCGCGATAAATTTATTTTACGTGATTTCTTCACCTGTCTTCTGCCAACCCTTTTTATTCATAAGACTATAAGACTGATAACATGGAGTGTTCTCAAGCTCTTTCCTAGAAAGACTCAGCTTCTTTTTAATAAAAAATATATTTTCAGTCACCCTTATCCGTGAGGGTCCGTGGGTTTACCTGGCAATTGTACGGCACTTTCTTCTGAGGTTCTGCAGCCTTCTGCAAAAGTAACTCTTTTGATTTCATGTGACTTTCTCTGCTCACAAATCTCACAATTATGGTTGGGGAATGGAAGCATCAGCACTGGCCAGTGTGTTGAAATTTACAAGCCCTAATCAATAATTTAGATGTCAGGACTGGAGCTTAGATATCTAGAAGGACATTGCTGAACTTGAAATACAGGGATCCAAGGTCAGGAAGGCTGGGCTGGGGTGCGGAAAGTCATGGAGCAGAGGCATATATCAGTGGCGGGGCAGGATGGGGCGGATGGTGGGGAGGCCTGAGCGCTACCAGCAAGGGGCCATGAGGTCGTGGGTGGCAAGGGGCCCAGGTGAACGTTAAACTTATCTGTGCAGTGTGAGACTGACAGTGTGTGGTGTGAGGGAACTGTAGGTAGCATTGTGACAACTGAGGGCGGTTTCCACCCTAAATTACATTCAAGTTAGGGTGGGGCTCTTCTTCATGTTCATAGAATTCCTTGGGCAAATTTATCTGGATACCATACACTCTGTGAGAATGGGGACCAAGCTTGCTTCATTTGCTTCCTCAGCCACCAGCCTAATATACCTGACATAACACTTGTTGATTGAATGCGTGGTTGAGTGTTTTGATTGATGTTGAATCAGATTGAGATTGAATGTTGATGAGTGCGTGGACCCTTAAGCCTGCTTAAGGCTTACATCCAGGGACCTGAGGATGTACTCCAAATTTATATGGCTCACAAATAATTTGTAAGAGGTCCTTCATGGGATAGTAGCTCGTCTTTGAAGGTGCATGCAGAATGTTTAGACTCCTTTCAGACTTGTCACTGCTGAGATAACTAATCTTGGAGATGCACAGGCCAGAATCAGTGGGTTGGTGGGCAGGGCCTTAAAGGAGTGATCCGGACCACAGAGGTCCCTGAGGAGCATTTCTGTGGGGATAGCTGGGGAAAATGTGAACATGGATTTTATTCTTCTAGATAACACACAGAAGAGGAAATGAAGTGTAAAGAGGTTAAAAACCAGCTCGAGTTCACATCATTAGGAAGTGTGAGATTATGGGGAGGTTGTAAAGGGAGAGCAGCGGCTCACAGATGGCAAGGGAAAAGTTACGTTTGCTAACAGGCTCAGCCAGTTACAGCTGACAGCACTGTTCCTCACCTCCAGCTCTCCTCACTTGACAGGGGAGAATACTACGGCTCAGGAAGATGATGTGAATTTCCAAAAGTCTCACAGTTACCTTATGGAAGAGTCAGCACTAGAACCCAGACTTCCCGACTCCTGTTGTGCTACTTAGGAAAGAAAGCAGCTAGAAACTCTCAGGAGGTTTGACTAATGTTCATAGAATGGTGCAATGAACAGTGTGTAGGTTTGGGGTCAGGCCTGGCTGCGGTCAAATTCTATTTTCTACCACCCACAGCCCTAGGATAGTATGTACGAAAAGAAAATTCACTGACATTTAATTTTATGTGCTCACATTCTGTTCTACCACTTAGAGCCCTGGGATAGTATGTAGAAGAAAATTCATTGATACTTAATTTTATCATCTATGAAGGTATTTTTCTGCCTCATGTAATGATGAAACAGTATGGTACATAATAAAGCACTGAGTTTTACATTCAAAGGGACCAATTATAGGAACATAAAATTTTCTCTACCAGTTCCAACAACTTCTTTGACAAGAACCCTCAAGAGCTGGCATCTAAGAGACTGAGATTGAGAAACACTGATCATCCACAAGTGACTTCTCAGTTCCCTCTAAATTACTCTTTATAGCTTTAACAATTTCTGAAAGGGAGAAGTATATTGGATAGTAAAACATGGGAAGTTGTTCAACATTAGCCGTGGTCAAACAAATATAAATTTTAAAAAGTCAGATGAAATTTAGCCAAAAATAAATCCTGATATCCATCACTAGCTAGGGTGAAAGAGGTAACCTCCATTTTGGTGTTAGTTATGTAAATTGGGGACTGTCTTTTTGGTGAGAGATATCAAAAGTCTTTATAATATCTATACCTCACTGTTTAGTATATACATCTGAGAAATTATCTTAGGGACCTCGAGATGACTTAGTGCATGATTAAGTTTTCTGTGGTATTAGAAAAAAAAGTGGACTTGTTATTAGATACATCTACTTGACAGAATAATAGGCAATCATTAAAAACAGTGCATTATAATGATATGGGAAATATTTAAGTTATATTGATCAGGATAATATATAAACATATGGTGTGATATGTGTTATGGTGTGATAATATATAAACATCTATAGATGGAAGAAAGGATGAAAGAAAAATACATTAGAAAGTTAGTAAGTTTTTCTTTTTGGATGGTACTACTCAATAATTTTTTCTCCTCCTTTAAATATTTTCTAAACTCTGTCTCATCACCATAGGTTATGTTTGTAATTACTTTCCCCTCCTTTTCCTAAGAAGATCCACTGATACCAAGCTTAGGCAAAAACCTGGAGCTAGCAACTTTGTCTTTCCTTCTGTTCCTTTTGTCTGCTTCGTGTCTGAGTAATCTGGGTTTTGAAGGACACAATGGTATAGGAGAGAAGGACAGACTGGGGAGTTAAAGACTCCCACAGACTGGGATCTGTGTTCAGTCTCCCACAACCTAACTTCTGTGAGTTGGTTTGCTCTTTAATACCTCTAGGTCAAAATGTTAGCATCTGAAAGTCAAAGATCTTTGCACCAACTTATATAAAAAACCCCATCCTTAATAGCTTTTTAGCAAGAAAAAAGGTACTCTATAGTTCATAAATGGATAAAATTCCTTATTTGGCTTTTGAACTCAGGTCACATAGGATTGTGGGAATTTTCCAAATCAGAGAAGAGATTATGAAACATTTTTTTTTTTCCCCTGCAGGAACTTTCTTTAATCCTATCTGGGCATTCAACATACGCATCATTCAGAGCAGCGGAAGGAGGACCAGATGATGCAGAAGGATGGACCAGATGACATGTTATAAGAATACTATTGGTTCTGTTAATTTACCATGTTAGAATGTAAGTAATTCTGATAAGAAGCTATCGACCTCCTTAGATCCAGGTATTGTAAGTTTCCTATATTATTTGGTTTTGTTTTTTTATTCATTCAACACATAGTCATTGACTATAGTTCTAGGTCTGGCAATAATGACAATAGACACAAAGAATCTTCTTTCAAGATACTCTAAGTGTAGGGTGGGAAGGTGGAGGGAGACCAATACAACATAGTGTGTGCAAAGAGCTAGAGTAGAGATGCAATCTGGGTGCTGTAGGAATACAGTGAAAGTCCTTATAATCTAGCCTGGGTTGGGGGAAGAGGCCATCTTCCTTGTGGAGATAATAGCTGAGCCTATTTTCGGAGGATGTATGGGAGTAAGCCAGGAAAATTGGGAAAGATTGGAGGAATAGCATGTGGATGACAATGAGGTGTTAGTGAGCATGACTCGATCAGGGGATTTAGAGTAGTTTCATATGGTTAAAGCACATGGTAGTGGACAGGGATGGATGACATGGAAGGGCAGTAAGATCCAGGGACTTGTAATGAGACTAAAATGCTTAGATTTTTATCTTGAAGGTAAAAAGGAGCCATTGGAGGGTATGATTGAATGATTGAATTTTATGTGCAATACTAGATGCAGTGTGGATGATTGAGCAGGTGTCTGCATGAGATATGAGGCAGGAGAGAGGGATGACCTTGTTGGAGCAACCATCAGATTATTTTGCTAATTGATCTCAGTCTAGTGCTGAGAACTATGGTTGGGACATGATAGGCGCTCAAAATGTTTCTGAAATAAATAAGTAAATGAATGAATGAATGAATGAATGAATGAATGGATAGATGAATGTTAAGGTGTTCCAGACTCTGAGTCTGGAGTTCTGTCTTGTCCAGCAAGAGAGCAGATGTAGAATTGAGAGAGAGGCTAATGTCGCGGAGTGGACAAGAACCCCGAGTAAGGGTCCTTGCTCTGTTTTTATTAGTGTCAGAAGGCTTACACACGTGATGGATGTACAGAAAAAGACAATGAATCCATGAACATTAACTCGTGTGTTAGAGAAAGGAGGTTTCGAAGATACCTGGTGTTAGGGATGTGGGTCAATACAAAACAAAATCCTGGCTCTGGGCAGATGGCTGTTTAAAGCAGGCACTAGGCACTGCCTACGGTTATCTTATCTTGCCTCAGGGATAAGACAGATAGAGCATGCTACCTCAGGGTCAACAAGGCACCTTTCTTTTGCTAATTAGCTCTCTTCTGGGCAGCTTCCCTCTGCTGTGGTCTATAGCCCTGTTTATGTGTTTACCTATACTGGTCCTTCCCTCCTGTGACAGCAGCTTTCTGCTTCTGTACTATGTTGGGGGTGCTTCCGCCCAGTTTTCCTAATCTTGGATGCTTTCATCTCGTGGCTTCCTAATCCTATGCCTTTGTTCTAAACTGGGGGTGCTTTCGCCCTGTTTACCTAATCTTGGATGCTTTCATCCTAAACCTTGTTAACCCATGGGTGCAAGCTCAGGAAATTCCTAAACTTATTCCCCCCAGTAAAGAACAAGACTTGATAAGGTGTGGTGACTAATTTTGCAATTATGAGGTGGACTAGTGAAGGGAGAAGTCAAGGATGACTCACACCCGTGTTTGTAGCTGGTGGCGGAGGAAATGCGGAAGGGGGAGCAAGAGCTGAGCTGGGCTTGAGATGAGGAAGTCGGTGCCCATGTGCATTGAGGAGTACAAATGGGAGTTGGAAGTGTAGCTCCAAAAAAGCAACTGTAAAAAAAAAAAAAAAAATTAGAGGGATTATTTTCCCAGAAGTGGTTATTTTCAGTGAACTAAAATTTATATTATCCTTTTATCACAAAAAAACTTCCATGAAGATATTTTCAGTCAGAAAACAGAATTCGTACTTATCGGTTAAAATGCAAGAGAGGTAATATTTCGGGAGTTGTTTATTTTATCTGCTATTTAACTTTGTACTCTGTCAAAATTATTAATTAGAAATGCAGAAAATGATTTTCATTATTAACACGTTCTTTCTTTGGGATTCAGGATTTGGGATAATGCTATTCCACAAACACTGATTTCCCCCAACTTGAAAAAATTTCTTGAAAGAGGTAGTAATACATTTTTCTTGGGAAATCTCTTTTCACCCAAGTCCTTGCTCATGGATTCATGGATAGTCCACGAAACATCACGGAATTTTTCATGCTGGGACTCTCGCAAAACTCTGAAGTGCAGAGAGTTTTGTTTGTGTTCTTTCTGATTGTCTACCTTGTCTCTGTTGGGGGCAACCTACTTATCATGATCACCATTATCTTCAGTCCCACCTTGGGCTCCCCTATGTACTTTTTCCTCTCATGTTTGTCCTTTATTGATACTTGCTATTCCTCATGTATGACCCCCAAACTCATTGCAGACTCCTTGTATGAGGGGAGAACCATCTCTTTTGAGGGCTGTCTGATTCAATTCTTTGTTGCCCATTTATTGGGAGGAACTGAAATCATTCTGCTCACGGTCATGGCCTATGACCGCTACGTGGCCATCTGCGAGCCTCTGCACTACACGACCACCATGACCAAGCATCTCTGTGCCCTGCTGGTGGGGGTGGCTTGGCTGGGGGGCTTCCTGCATTCACTGGTTCAGCTCCTCCTGGTCCTTCAGCTGCCCTTCTGTGGGCCTAACGTGATCAATCACTTTGTCTGCGACCTGTACCCCTTGCTGGAGCTCGCCTGCACCGACACATATGTCATTGGCGTCCTGGTGGTGGCCAACAGTGGTGTGATCTGCCTGTTGAACTTCCTCATGCTGGCTGCCTCCTACATTGTCATCCTGCGTTCCTTGAGGTGCCACGGTGCCGAGGGGAGGCGCAAAGCCCTCTCCACCTGTGGGGCCCACTTCACTGTTGTCACCCTGTTCTTTGTGCCTTGTATATTTATTTACATGCGGCCATCGTCTACTTTGTCCATGGACAAAATAGTGGCTGTGTTTTATTGTATTTTGACACCCATGTTCAACCCCCTGATTTATACACTGAGGAACGCAGAGGTGAAAAATGCCATGAAAAACCTATGGAAAAAATGAGCAATTGTGGATAGAAGATACAGGTACCGTAAGGAAAGAAATAACGAGTCATTCTCAGTAAAAGTTCATATTTTCATGATGAGAGCTGAGAGACTATTAAAAATTTCCAGAATAAAACTGATTTGAATGTTTGAAATTACATCTAGTCTATCCATGTCCTGTGATACTGGCCAGACAAATTATTATACACAACTTCAATTTCTTTTAAACAGTTTACACTGCATTGCAGAACATGGAAACACCAACTCTCCCTCACCTTTGTCTGAGATGGAGCCTTCATCAGCCTGGGCTAGTAAGAGTCTGTGATGAGTAGGACCCCTTGTTGGAGTGAAAAGTATGACCCCTGGCCTTCCAACTCTGCACATCAGAACATTGATGAGAGTAGTTACTGATGGTTCACCTATGCCTGATTCTATCTACAATTTTTTTTTTGAAATTTTACTGAAATGGAGTTTAATGTGATTTTATTCCATTTAAAAACATTCTGCCGTTTTTAAAAACGTTTATTTATTTTGAGAGAGAGAGAGTTAGAACTTGAGTGGGGGAAGGGCAGAGAGAGGGAGACAGAGAATCCCAAGCAGGCTCTGTGCTCAAACCCATGAACCATGAGATCATGACCTGACCTGAAATCAAGAGTTGGACGCTTAACCAACTGAGCCACCCATGTTCCCCCTCCCATTTTGATACACTTTCAAAATTGCCAGGAGTCCACAGCAGAAAAAAGGTCAAGACCAGCTTTATCTGGCATGTTCCAGACAGAGGCTGCTCCACTGGGTGGGTCCTGGACAGAAGACCACAAGGCACAGACTGACTCTGGGGGACACTGGGAGGGGCTGAGCAGTCTTCAGTTGCCCCTGAGATGGACATTGTCCTCACAGCCTAATCTATATTCTCTATCTGCCGTGTGGATTCTTAGACAGTGGTCCAAATCTTTTATGCCATAAGTAGTTTTGAAGCGGCATCTTGGATAGCAACAGTTGAATGACCTTTCTCTGAGAGTCCCTGTTTGCTTCTTTGGCTCTGAGGGAAGAGCCAAAGCAGGGGCCTTCTGGGCATCATTGGGGTCCATGAAGGGATGAGTTGGTTTTGGAACAATACCAGAAATAATCTATAGCTTGGGACTATGAGAATGCAGCAAATACAATTAGGAATTACTGAATTCAAATCCTGGAAGTGCACAGAATAGGTTTATAGTAAAATGAACGTAACTATAGTATGTTGTGAAATTATGCAATAAATATCTAAACGTTGTGTACATGTGACCACACACGTACACACATGCGCACGCACAAATAATTGAGCATTGGTTTGGTGCATCAGCTTAGAAGTAGGATCTCATATTCTCATAAGAAGTTGACATGGTTTTATTTTTAAAAATGAAGAAAATGTATTCACAGGGGCTGATTTACTTAGCCAAGAGTGAGCTGGAATTTAAATCCGTATCATTCTGCTTTCAAGTATGATCTTGCCAAAATGCACAGTGCTTTACTATCTACTGATCTTCCTCTGCATGTTTTATTTTGTGTTTCCTGCTTGTGAGCTTCTTGTTATCAACATCCTTATTGTCAATCTCTGATATGAACTTGCCCAGATTTATTTAAAATCTGAAGTCACTATCCAGTATATCATCCGGGAGGCTTTGATTCTCTCTAATCCACACGGTAAAGTGCTTTCTCCTGGTCACTCGTTACTGTGGGATGGCTTTGCTTTCCATTTGTATGTCTTAGAACTTGAACCTTTTGGGTCCTCTGGTCAGGTGACCCCCATATTCTGTTTGAGGGCTGCATTTTATTGATAACTCATTGCCGCCTACATTGGGTACATGTGGGAAGAGCTCCAAGAGAACCTCTTCTCTTGTTGGTCAGACAAGTGGGCTAGAGAGTGAAGGGGTGGATACTTTCCTTTTCTTTTTCCATCTTCTTCTTTTTTGTTTTGTTTTTTTTTTGTCTTCTGTTTTTTACTCTCCTGGACCCCAGACAATCCGATGGCAGAGAAGCAGTAACAAGGGTAATAATGGTGGTGTGACAGGTGCCTTAAACTCTCATGGAGTGAAACTTTTTATTTGGCCATTGGAGCTGTGATCTCAGGTGCCTGGAACAAATCTTTTTTATTCTCTCTGTCCTCCTGAATCTTGGCCATTGACACAGACTCCGTTGTGGGAAGTGTGTAGCATGGTGAAAAAAAAACTAAAGCCAAATTACCAGGGCCAAAGGCACCAGGGAGATCAAGGAGAGGAAGGGCCCAAGACAGTCCTCTCATTAAGTTGTGTATGAATTCCAGGGCTCTCTGCCTTGAAGCTGCAAACGCGTGGATCTGAACTCAAGCAGCATACCAAGGTCTTTGAGACCAGCATTACAGGACAGACCACTACTCGAGTCCCAGACTGGCCACTGGGTGGCGTATGTGTGGGACAGAGCTGAAGAACACTGCAACGGATTTGGTAACTGAACTGACATTGGAACCACAGCCCACAGAAGATGGGTTAGAAATTGGGACCTGAAACTAGCAAGGTTAACTGCCTGCTAAAATTAAAAAATCCAACATTCTCAATTTAAAAAAGATAGAGTATCATTACATGATATTCAAAATATCCAGGATACAAGCTGAATTTGCCCAGTATATGGAGAAGCAGAAATCTCAACCTGCCAAGGGAAAAATATGACCAGCAGAGGCAATGATACAGATGTTGGAATTTTCAAAGACTTTAACCATTATAATCATAACCTATAAGTAAGGGCAGGCATACTGGAAACAGATGGAAAGATAGAAAGTGTCAGCAAAGAAATGGATATTATAAAAAAGAATGAAATTGAAAATGGAGAACCAAAAGATTCAGTGGCCAGAATAAAAAAAAATCTCTGGCTGGGCTCAGTGGCACAGTAGAAATATAAAAGAAAGGTGAGCTTGAAGGTAGATTGACAGAAATTATCTAGTCTGAACCACAGAGAGAAAAAAAAAGATAAAAAATATTGGATAGAGTCTCAGGGCTTGTGAGACAATACCAAAATGTCTAACATCCATATTATTAGAGTCTCAGAAAAAGAGGAGAGACAATATGGTTTAGCAATACATTTAAAAAAATTTGGTGACATATATAAACTGATAGGTTCAGAAAGCTCAGCAAGTCTCAAACTGGACGACCTTAAAGAAAACCACCTGAGGGACGCCTGGGTGGCTTAGTCGGCTAAGCCGACTAACACAGCTTAGAAGTAGGATCTCATATTCTCTCATATTCTCATAAGAAGTTGAGCTTGTGTTCATGAGTTTGAGTCCCACGTCGGGCTCTATGCTGACAGCTCAGAGCCTGGAGCCTGCTTCGGATTCTGTGTCTCCTTCTCTCTCTCTGCCCCTTCCCCGCGTATTCTCTCTCTCTCTCTCTCTCTCTCTCTCTCTCTCTCTCTCTCTCTGAAAAATAAATATTAAAACAAAATGAAATCCACCTGAGACACATCATAATCAAACAAAAAACCAAGACAAAGAAAATCTTTATAAAGTGGAATCCCTATGTAACTGTGACGCAGTTCAGAAGTAGATTTTTAACTCTCCAGGATCCCTTATGTCTCTTTCCAATCCTACCTCTTTCTCTCCCTTGAAGGTCAACACTAATGTGACTTTTATGATAAAGCTTTTCTTTTTAAAAATTTTTTTTAAATGTTTATTTTTGAGACAGAGACAGAGCATGAATGGGGGACGGTCAGAGAGAGTGGGAGACATGGAATCCGAAGCAGACTCCAGGCTCTGAGCTGTCAGCACAGAGCCTGACGTGGGGCCCGAACTCACGGACCGGGAGATCATGACCTGAGCCGAAGTCGGAAGCTTAACCGACTGAGCCACCCAGGCGCCCCTTCTTTGCTTTTCTTTATACTTTTTACATTCACCACCTATGTACCCATCTCTAGATTGGCCTATTTGACATTTTAAATACATGCAATCATACTGAATATAATCTTTTGTGTCTAAATTCTTTGGCTCACCATTGTGTTTGTGAGATTCCTGTTCTTATGTCTGCCATTCACCTACTTTCATTCTGTTAGTCCATTATATAAATATACCAACCTTTTTTTATACATTCTGTTAATCATGGACATTTGAGTTGTTAACACTTTTATGCTGTTACCAATAGGTCTCTTGACATTCTTGGTGATGTATCTTCTGGCGTACGGCGACATAACTTTCTCTTGCGTTTATACCTAGGAATAGGGCTTCCGGGTCATAGGTTATGTGTATATTTATGTTTATCCAATGTATACTTTGGAAAACTATTCTACATGTCCACCAGCAGCATATGAGAGATACTGTTCCTCCATATTGACAACAAACACTCAGTATTGACTGTCCTTTTAATTTTAGGCACGTAGGGGAAGCATTGCAGTGGTATTTTATTGTGCTTCTGTGTCCTATTTGTCAGGTGATAAAAGAGGGGAACCCTACTCCCTAAGATGTTTGCTGACCACTGGATAGCTCCTTTGCAAAAGCGCTGTTCCAGTCTCATGTGGTTGCTTTTATCTTATTGATTTGTAAGAGGTCTTTATATGTTCCACATCAGTCCTAGTTCTCTGAGAAGCAGAAGCTAAGACAGAGTCGATGTGCAAGAGGCTTACCGGGTGAAACACTGGTGAGGGAAAGTGGGAGGGGCCGTCCAGAATGATGCAGCTCCTGCTGCTGTGAAGGAGAGCAGAGGAAAGGAAGGAAAGAAGTTCATGGACTGCAATGTAGCTCTAAGAGACAAGACCCAGGGAGTTCTTGACTTAAAACAAGAGTAGAGATTGGAAGCTGGGGAAGGGAGTTTTGAAGAAAGTGAAGGTTTTATTAAAAATTTTTTTAATGTTTATTTTTGAGAGAGAGAGAGACAGAGGTTGAGCAGGGGAGGGGAAGAGGGAGAGGGAGACACAGAATCTGAAGCAGGCCCCAGGCTCTTAGCTGTCAGCACAGAGCCCAACGCGGGGCTTGAACCCACGAACCCTGAGATCATGACCTGAGCTGAAGTTGGACACTTAACCGACTGAGCCACCCAGGTGCCCCTTGTTTTATTTATTTAAAGTTTATTTATTTATTTTGAGAGAGGGAGAGAGTGTGTGTGCATGTGTGGCCGCGCCTCCCCCCCCCCCCCCCCATGAACAGGGGGAGAGAGGGAGAGATAATCCCAAGCAGCCTCCACACTGTCAGCAATGAGCTTGTTGCAGGGCTCAAACTCATGAATCACGAGATCATGACCTGAGCTGAGATCAAGGGTCAGATACTTAACCCACTGAGCCACCCGGGTGCCCCAAAGGTGAAGGTTTTAAATGGTCCTTGAGGAGAATTGGAAAAATGTGTCAATTACAGAAATAGAGTAGGATCCCTGGGTGATGTTGATAAGCCTTTCGAAGGTGGTGACATAGATTTATAGTGGACTAAATTCTCCCTGTGTTGTGACTCTTGATAGAAACTTTCAGGAAACTGGTTGGGGGAAGGCTTAGAATAGGATTCATTCAGCCCTGGGCAATTGCTGAGCACATGCCGAGCAGGCAAGGGTGCTGGGAAGGTAAACGTTTACAAAATGTTATGGAGGAAAACTTGCCCCACACGTCAGTTAAGTATTCTACATGTGCATCTCTGTCAGTATTTATCGGCATTAAAAATATATAAAATGAACCCAACAGTTCCATTTATTTGATTTTGATTTGGTGATTCTATTTGTTTATGCCCCTGCTTTGTTTTGGGGGAGGCTACTGTTCCATGTAAATATAAGTTCCATGCTGCCAAGGACTGTGTCTGTCTCACTCACCAGGGTACTCCTGACATTTAGCAAAGTACTATCTTTTATTAAGTGGGCCTGGAAAAAAATCCTTATTGAATGATTGAAATGGCAGAGGTACAATTCTGATTCATGTCATTTTGGTCTTTTGGCACACCACGCAGGAGAGGAATGGATGAAGGACAGTGATACTCTTCTCTCAGCTTTAAGGGAGGAGATGAAAGGCCCCCCCTTCTGAGCACGGAAGATGCTCAATAAATGCTGTTGATTCTTGTTGGTGTTGTTCAGCCAGCAATTTCTCTAAAGACGCTGACCCTCCAGTGTCAGTTCCTGAAATATCCTAACTCCCCTTTCCTCCTGACAATTTATAGTTTCTCTGTTGAGACACTAGAAAGATACTGGGCACTTGTAAGAGGCACAATAGAAGCCACTTCCTTGTGAGACCGAAATTGTAGTCAGGGGACTAATTAAATGATGGTGTCAACGTTGTTCTGACCTGTGAACGAGGCACAAACTCCAGTGAGTGATCCCCATGAGGGAGAATTAGTCTCCCCTAGAGAGGCAGAAAGCACATGGCACTGACTGTCCCTGTGCTGTCACTCCCAATTCCCTTATAAAAACCCTGTCCAGTGGAAGGAAAAAGCTTTTCTCAGAGACTGTGCTGGTGAATATCCTTAGCAGAAAGCAGAGCTAACGAACCGGTTACTCTGTCTAAAGAAGGCAGACAATGGAAAGTGGTGGTTGCATTGGAAAGGGCATAGGCTGGGGTGATGTGTGACTTGGGTTCCAGCCACACCTCTGTCACGGGTCACCCATGTGACCTTGGCTCAGTGCATCTATATCTAAGATCTCTCTGAGTCTGAAATCCACCGTCTTTAAAATAGAGAATTGGAAACGATGATTTTAAATCCCATCAGGTTCTTAAGCAGACAAAAGGGAAATGGATGACAAAACAATTCCAGCTTCTTGTAAATGAATGACCGACATTTGTGTTTTCACTTCGTACTATTCTAAGAAACCTTCAGGGGCGCCTGGGTGGCTCAGTTGGTTGAGTGTCTGACTTTGGCTCAGGTCATGATGTCACAGCTTGTGAGTTCAAGCCCCGCATCTGGCTCTATGCTGTCAGCTCAGAGCCCGCTTCAGATCCTCTGCCTTTCCCCCTGCCCCACCCCTGCGTCTCAAAAATAAATAAACATTAAAAAAAAGAAACCTTCAGCTCAGATGAGTTTCGGTAATTGATGGCACCTGCTTTGTCTGTGCTTTGCCTCAATGTTTAAAACATTCTAATCTCATCCAGCAGTTTAATCACATGAAACAGTGAAATTTGGGATGATACATTGGAGCTGATCTGGATGATCCTTTAAGAACTCTTCCAGATCCACCTTTCTGTGATGTTAGGAGGTAAAAACAAAGCACAACACAACACCTGGAGACCTGTTGTTGTCCTCAGATCCAGTCAATGTAAGTTTTCTGTAATCTGTTTTTGAAAACTAAAGAAAAATGCAACTCAAAACTGTGGTGGGATAATTTTACTAAAATTCTCATTACTTTCCACACAATAATTTTGTTTCTCATGGATAACTCAAACAGGAAACTTTTTTTTTTCTGGCTAGCTTTTTAACAAATAATTTATTTTGTATTCCCACAAATTGCAGAGATGAATCAGCTTAACATTTTTATTTTTGGGCTGAATTCTGTGCTATTCATACCAATTTGCATTTTCTCTATTGTGCTCTGTATGGGGATCAGTATTAGCTCATTTTTTAAATATTTATAATATTATAGTTTTGAATATAATTAGCTATATTCAATACAACTAATTTAGTTTTGAACGTATCCACTTAAGTCCTTGGGTATTTAAGCCACATAATGAGTTTGTTGTCCATGGTGTTAATGATGGTGATTTTAGAGATGCCATTTATTGAATGTATATTGCATCCAGGCTCTGTACAGACACCTGACATGCCCTGTTATCATTTACTGCTCTCTGCAACCTCAAGGTATAGCAGTTCTTTTGTTTTCATTTTATTTTTATCTATTTATTAAATTTTTAAAATGTTTATTTTATTTATTTATTTTTTTTAATTTTTTTCAACGTTTTTTATTTATTTTTGGGACAGAGAGAGACAGAGCATGAACGGGGGAGGGGCAGAGAGAGAGGGAGACACAGAATCGGAAACAGGCTCCAGGCTCCGAGCCATCAGCCCAGAGCCTGACGCGGGGCTCGAACTCACGGACCGCGAGATCGTGACCTGGCTGAAGTCGGACGCTTAACCGACTGCGCCACCCAGGCGCCCCAAAATGTTTATTTTTAAGAGAGAGAGAGAGAGAGAGAGAGAGAGAGAGAGAGAGCGCGCGCGCCTGAGTGGAGGAGGGGCAGAGAGAGAGGGAGACAGAGAATCCAAGGCAGGCTCCAGGCTCTGAGCTGTCAGCACAGAGCCTGACACGGGCTTCGAACCCGCAAACTGTGAGATCATCACCTGAGCCAAAGTCGGACACTTAACTGACTGAGCCACCCAGGCGCCCCCATTTTCATTGTATAAATAAGAAGATTGAGGCTTTGAGAAGTTGTTCACAGAGGAAGGCAGAGGAAGGATTCACACCCAGATAAGCTTACGCGACAGTATAGTGCAGTGAAGCCCACAGCATCTGTAGCAAGACTGCCTGGGTGCAAGCCCCACCTCGGCCACTTCCTAGCTGAACATGCTTCTGTGGGTTGCTCATATGTGTTTCACTTTCTTCCTCTGCAAAACGGGGATGAAAACAGCAGTCTACTTCAAGGGGATAATGTGAGGATTAAACGAGCTGATATACGTAAAGCACTTAGGAACGTGCTTGGCAAAAACTGCATGCGACCCAGGGATTTGCTCTTATCACCCCTGTCTGTGTTCTTGGCCATCATGTTTTACTCTGAAAAGGTCCCCATTGGACTCGTCACTTACAGAAGCAACTTTGCCTTCTTGAACTAAGACTGGGAGAGAGAAAAGGAGGGGGCAGCTTCCTGATCAACCCAGGAATCTTCTCCCCAGTATTTCTTATATCTCTTATATCTGGGTGTCTCTTCCTCTGACACTTAAACGTTCTCCCTTAATTCTTATCATACTGAACATCAGGTTGGAAACATCAAGTTGGAAGATTTAGCTACTTTAAGGAGGCCTATGTTTCCAGGAAAGTAATAGATTGCTGGTGGGTAGGCTTAGTGTCAATTTTTTGTTTAAAAATTTTTATAAATGTTTATTTTTGAGAGAGAGAGAGAAAGAGAGAGAGAGAGAATGAGTGGGGGGTGAGGGTCAGAGAGAGAGGGAGACACAGAATTGGAAGCAGGCTCCAGGATCCGAGCTGTCAGCACAGAGCCCTATGCGGGGCTCAAACCCACGAACCACAAGATCATGACCTAAGGCAAAGTTGGACGCTTAACTGACTGAGCCACCCAGGTGCCCCAGGTTTTTGTTTAAAACCAGGGTAGGCATAGGCATTTTCTTACTATCACTAAGAGAAGAAAGGGTGAGTAGGAATATTCTACCTTGTAGCTGGTTAAGAGGGAGCATCTGTTCTTCCTGCCCCTGGAGCTTCCTTTAATGAATAGGCAGATACTCATTACTTAATAGAATCTTCCACAGATGCTCAACAAACTTTTACTTTAAAGGAAGTCCTTCCTACAGATGCGGAAGGACTAGTAGCTTTTAACTAGAAGGATTTCACTGAGCCCAGGGAAAGCAAAACCAGAAGCATATAAAACGTGTAAAGCAAGGGGGCAAGAATAATTGAAGTTTGGCTTCCTGGACGTGATGCTGCCCACAGCATGGGTTCTGAGTGGGAGGGGGTGAGCAGGGAAAGAACCAGGAAGTCGGGGAGGTCTTCAGCTGCAGCCGATCAGCTTGTCTCAGATTTGCTTCTGTTTTACATCGGTTTGTGTTGCCATCAGAAACACTGACAGAAAGTGTAGCAAGCTTCATTGAAAAGTTCAAGAAGAAAGACTGAATTCAAAGGATGTGGACTAAACATGCAGAGTTTTCAGGAGATCCTAAATGTTCATGGTTTTCTCAGGTGCCATTGCATCTATGTGGAACCATCCTGAAAATTGTCAGAGGCATACTCTAGTGGAAAATCAAGGTCTGCCAAATGTTCGGTTTTAGCAGTAATGAAACTAATATTTAGTTGTTTTCACGTAAGAACTTAGAAATCTACTGCCCAGTGATGCAAAAGTCAACAATAGACATATGCTCATATTTTGTGGTTAACAAAGTGAATTGATCCAAAAATATTGGAATGGAAAGAGTTAAGAGGGACAAAGGGAAGCGAGTGTGTCTGAAGAAAATCTGGTAGCACCTTCCCCCACCCTGTAATTAGTTCTCTTATGGTTGTGTTTTCCTCTTGACTTTCTAGGCAATACCGTACCTGCATTCTCATTGTCCTTGGGCTATATGGAAATGCCACACAATATCACAGAGTTTTTCATGCTGGGACTCTCACAGAAGCCAGAGATACAGAGAGTCCTCTTTGTGGTTTTTTTGATCATCTATGTGGTCACCGTGTGTGGCAACATGCTCATTGTGGTCACCATTACCTCCAGTCCCACCCTGGCTTCCCCCATGTATTTTTTCTTGGCCAATCTGTCCTTTATTGATACCTGTTATTCTTCCTCTATGGCCCCTAAACTCATTGCGGACTCCTTGTGTGAGGGGAGAGCCATCTCTTTTGAGGGTTGCATGGCTCAGCTCTTTGGGGCCCATTTCTTGGGAGGTGTTGAGATTATTCTGCTCACGGTCATGGCCTATGACCGCTACGTGGCCATCTGCGAGCCTCTGCACTACACGACCACCATGACCAAGCATCTCTGTGCCCTGCTGGTGGGGGTGGCTTGGCTGGGGGGCTTCCTGCATTCACTGGTTCAGCTCCTCCTGGTCCTTCAGCTGCCCTTCTGTGGGCCTAACGTGATCAATCACTTTGTCTGCGACCTGTACCCCTTGCTGGAGCTCGCCTGCACCGACACATATGTCATTGGCGTCCTGGTGGTGGCCAACAGTGGTGTGATCTGCCTGTTGAACTTCCTCATGCTGGCTGCCTCCTACATTGTCATCCTGCGTTCCTTGAGGTGCCACGGTGCCGAGGGGAGGCGCAAAGCCCTCTCCACCTGTGGGGCCCACTTCACTGTTGTCGCCCTGTTCTTTGTGCCTTGTGTATTTACTTATATGCGGCCATCGTCTACTTTGTCCATGGACAAAAACATGGCAGTATTTTATGGTATTCTGACACCTATGCTGAATCCACTCATTTACACCCTGAGAAATGAAGACGTAAAAAATGCCATGAGAAAGCTCTTCATTAAGAAACTACATGTATGTAATGAGTGGTAAAGCAGGAAGTAGAAATGACTTTATTTCTGTAAGTGTAACAAACCAAAACTCGTTTTGACTACTGAATATCACCTTATTCCGTTATGTCTATCTGTTCATCTTCATAGGCTTTTATGGTTTAGTCTTTTTACTTGAATTGCATAGTTTGGTTATAAAACAACGGTATAAGACGTATGTGGCATGAATCATTATTATCCCTGTTTTAGAAATGAAGAAACTTTGTCTCTTGATGTGATTGGTTAATCAAGGTTATCCGGCTGTGAAGTACCTAAGCCAATACCCCAAATCGGTTGTTTTTGGCCCATCATTCAGCTCTTTCACTAGCGATCCATGGTATGTCATTCCAGTCTGTGTGATAATGGAGCTATAGAAATGTGAGGCAAAATACAACGTAAGGCAAATAACTTCTTGCTTAGCTGTGGCTAGCAGTCTGTATGCATCCAGGCAGGCTTCTCTACCTTCTTATCACCCTGTATGACATCCCTGGCATAGCTGCTGTTCTAGAAGACCTTCGCTCTGGAGACAGATCAACCTGAGTTTCTGTCCTATTTCCCGTGCTTACTTGTGGCACGACCTTGAGAAAGTGACCAAACATCTAGCAGCCTCTGATGCCTGTCTTTAAAATAAAGATATAGATAATACATATCTAAAGTGTTACTGTGAGAATTAAATTAGAAAATCGATGTCAAATTCAGAATCCAGTTTCTGGCACATATTCCCACAACGTTTTATTTTATATGTTCCTCAACCTTTCCCTAATCTTCCATACAGAGGCTGCCTTCCTTCACTTTTCTATCTCTACTAGGTGTGAAAATAATGCTGTGCTTAGAGTAGATGACTTTGTTTTTGGCCAGTGATTATTTTTCCTAACTCCCTGTTTCAGATTCCAAGGGATGCTGGGGTTCTGGAATCTGAAACGTACATCCGTGTTTGCTCTGTTCTTTTCCTGGTTTTATGAACTCTGACGAGACCCTTTCTCAGGCTTCATTCTTTAAGAGTGTAGGCTCTCATAATTTCCAAAAAGCTTTTGTTTCACAGTATGTAATTCACCATGTTGCAACACACCCACTTTTTATGCTTGTACCAAAAAAGAAACTAGAAGTTAATATGAAAGTTTGTCTACTACAAGTATTCACAATTAGTGTCCAAGAACTGATTCAGGAGCTCATTAGGAAATAGTTATTGCTTTACCCTCAAACCTCTATGTCTCACAAAAATAACAGTTGCCGAGTTCTTAGGGAAAATAAATGTTGCCTTCTTTCATTTTGTCGCATTCTGATAGTCTAGTTAAAAAATTAGGTATAAGGAGGGGTGCCTGGGTGGCTCAGGTCCGACTTGGGCCCAGGTCATGATTTCGTGGTTTGTGGGTTTGAGCCCCGCATTGGGTTCTATGCTGACAGCACAAAGCTCAGAGCCTGTTTCAGATTCTGTGTCTCCCTCTCTCTCTCTGCCCCTCTCCTGCTCATGCTCTGTGTCTCTCTCTCTCAACAATAAATAAATGTTAAAAAAAAATTTAAAAAACTAGGTATAACGAGACCTTGAATTTTATACCTATTCATTTCTGCTGTTAAGATGATAAAAGTATGATTGAGCCTGTATTCCAATTAGCTAATAAATATGAAACCGTGGTGAGGGTCGCTAAAAACAGCCTATTGTTTTCTCGAATTTGCCACAATTTTATCTCAAGGAGACTTTCTAGAAAAGCACACTTACTTCAGTTGAAATTTGATAAGCACCTTTTTGTACAATTACCAACTAGCATAATGAACTGATCCAGGTGCTCCCCCCACTTTTTTTAAATCCCTTGTTGTTTTTTTTTTTAATTTTTTTTTTCAACGTTTTTTATTTATTTTTGGGACAGAGAGAGACAGAGCATGAACGGGGGAGGGGCAGAGAGAGAGGGAGACACAGAATCGGAAACAGGCTCCAGGCTCCGAGCCATCAGCCCAGAGCCTGACGCGGGGCTCGAATTCACGGACCGCGAGATCGTGACCTGGCTGAAGTCGGACGCTTAACCGACTGCGCCACCCAGGCGCCCGTAAATCCCTTGTTTTTATTGCCCGAGCCATGATTAATAATGGCCCAACCAGCTTACAAGTGCTGCTTATTTTTGAAAACGTTTCAACTTGCTAGAATAAATACATGAGCAAATATCACCAGAAGTTTTCTATATGATTTCAAAATTACTACTAATCTTGTTCACAAAGGTAGCGGTGTCTCCATCTTGGGGTCTATGATAAAACCTCTTTCTCCCCAAATACATATTTATTTTAAAATTCAGAATGTAGGAAAACAAAGGTGAACCATACACACATGTGCATGCGCGCGCGCACACACACACACACACACACACACACACATGCATGTGTAAATCCACCTATAAGACATTACCCGGTGAGAGTTGCCATCAGTGTTTTGCTAGATATTCCTGGTTGTCAGCTTTTCCTCCTCCTCCACCTCCTCCCTCCAGTCTTCTATTAACTTGGTTAAGCCTCTGCCATCCTAAAGGGTACCCTCTGGGGCTAAATGATTTCTTTGTTCACTTATAAGGCATCTTAAACAAACTTTTCGGATCCTTGGTTTCCATGTCCAAGAATAAGCATTTTAATCCTTAGTGTATGCCCTTGTGGAAGTACCATGTGTGTGAAGACCACAGCACCTGACAGATTGATAGGCGTCTAATAAATGATGGTGCCCCTGCCAGCGGGCAGCAGAAGAAGAAAGGCTGGAGCTAGTTTAAGCTTCCAAATTTTAAGTATTGTTGAAAATATCCATGTGGCGTCAAAACAGAACTGCACGTGAGATTTTATTCCACAGCTTATTGTTAGTACTGGCAAGCTACTTAAAAAAGTAGTATTTTGGGGGCGCCTGGGTGGCTCAGTCAGCTGAGCGTCATGACTTCGGCTCAGGTCATGATCTCAGAGTCTGTGAGTTCGAGCCCTGCATCGGGCTCTGTGCTGATGGCTCAGAGCCTGGAGCCTGCTTCCGATTCTGTGTCTCCCTCTCTCTCTGCCCCTTCCCTGCTCATGCTCTGTCTCTCTCTGTCTCAAAAATAAATAAAAACATTAAGAAAAAAAAAAAGTAGTATTTTGGGGCCCTTGGGTGGCTCAGTTGGTTGAGCGTTCACTCTTGATTTTGGCTCCAACCCATTGTTTCCTAACTCATGAAACAGGGAAATCAGGTCATGATCTCATGGTTTGTGAGTTCAAGACCTGCCACGGAGCCTGCTTGGGATTCTCTTTCACTCTCTCTCTCTCTCCCTTCCCCTGCTCTTGCAGACACACACACTCTCTCTCTCTCTCTCTCTCAAAAGAAACAAAATAAAAATAACAATCATAATAAAAAGTAAAAAGTAACAGGTAAAATTAATTAAAAAATAGTTTGTCACCTCTTGAACTTTCTTCCCTCAGTGAAGTTTTTCTTTTTTAATAGATGACAGCAGGATGAGTACATATTCATATCAAACATAGTTACTATTTTTTATTTATTAGAGGAAAGTACTACTATATAAGCCACAAGCCAGTCCTTTATGTACAGACTATTGCGGATGGAGGAAAAAATAATTGCAAAGAAATTTCCTGTTTTGTGGGAATCAAAACACTCATGCGGTTACAAATTATTGACCAGTGCTTAGCTGGTTCTTTGTGGACTCGTACATTTTCAGCCTGGTCTATCTATGAAGGCAAGTCCACTTTCAAATGAGTTCAAACAATGGAGGCCAAATGGTTTCAAGAAGAAAATTCCAAATATTAGAATAAAAATTTTACTTTGTTGTCTGGTTATGTTAAAGAGATACAAAATGGGTTTGGTAACACACAGAGGCTGTGGGTCAGACAGGCTTAGATAATGAATTCTGATTCAAGCAAATTTTAGCTAATTGATCTTGAGCTATATAATTACCCTCTCCAACCCATTGCTTCCTAATTCATGAAACAGGGAAATCATTGCCGTTACTGGGCTAGAGTGAGAATTGAATAACAAAATGTGAATACAAAACACTTTGCACCTAGTAAGCAGTCAAAATGGAAAAAGCTGTCACAATTATATACTAGAATTGTTCTATTGCTGTTCACACCATCCTGTGGGTAGGGTCACCATTGTGTTCAAATAATGAAATGTTTCAAACAGAGGTAAGTCCCACAATTTGAGGGCTAAAATGAATTAACGAAAGAAAGAATGGCAGAAATTTGTTGCCTCCAAAACATAAAATGAGTCCTTAGGTCAGGATGTTATTCACAGAAGGTGCTCAACAAACATAAGCTGTCATCACCATCATCCTCATGAGAATCGTCATCCTTATTTTTACTTGTTCCTATTCCATCCCATCTTTCTTGGGAATGACAGCTAGATCTTTAAAAGAGAAGTTTGACATTTTAAACATACCTATTGCTTGCATACATTTACAGGTTGGTCACTCACAGGAAACTATGGCAAAACATCTGTTTTTTATAATTTACTATTGAAGAATAACTGAAATACAATGTTATATTAGTTTCAGGTATACAACAGGGATTCAACAGTTCTGTACATTACTCAGTGCTCACCACAGTAAGCGTGGTCACCATCTGTCATCATACAACAGTATTGCAATATTATTGATTATATTCCTATGCTGTACTTTTCATCCCCTTGACTTATTTATAACTGGAGGTTTGTACCTTTTATCCCCCGTACCTATATCACCCTTACCCCGCCCATCTCCCTTCTGGAAACTATCACTTTGTTTTCTTAAGAGTCTGGTTGTTTTGGGGCACTTGGGTGGCTCAGTTGGTTAAGCGTCTGACTCTTGATTTCAGCTCTGGTCATGATCTCACAGTTTGTGGGTTTGAGCCCCGCATCAGGCTCTGCACTGGCAGTGAGGAGCCTGCTTGGGATTCCTTGTCTCCCTCTCTTTCTGCCCCTCTCTCACTCACGCATACTCTCTCTCAAAAATAAATAAATTTTTAAAAAAGAGTCTGCTTGTTTGTTTTGGAAAAACATTTTTTAAAGGCCTGCATATAGAGTGAGATCTGACCTGATATAAAGTTCTGAGAACATGAGAAATGTCAGCATCACACGATATTCGAATCCCTGATTGTGAAATCACCTTCTGAGGTCAAGTTTCTGAGCTCTTCCTTGGGCATCGCAAGCTCTGTAAAGAGATAGGTCTGTTGGTCACTGCCGCTGGGCTCTCCCTTCTCCTTTTTTCAGAGCACAGGGTCCCTCATTAGTGAGAGCATTTGAAATAAGTTCTGCTCAGGCATCTCACAATCGGTCCAACCGGCTCCCCTATTTGTAACCGCAGAGATGTTTAAGGGCATTTTTATTCCAGAATAGGGAGTCGGTGGTGGGCTAGCTTCTAGTGTCCAGAGATCCTCACAGGTCCCGTTAGTTTCCTTGCTGGGATGGTAACTCACCATTATGCTGTCCCTACTCATAAGTGGATGCCATTTATGACTTATTTTGAAGTAACGTGGGGCTGGGGCTGAAGTACAGATGTTTGGTCCTCCTGTGATCATGGTTGGTGAATGACAGTGGCAATGTTCTTGGGCTCTGGTGAGCAACTGTAGTTCCTGGCATACTTTCTGTGCTGGTGACATCTCTGAAGGCTGTAACCGTGTCTGAGCAATTTCACTAATTTTCAGCTGACTCTTTTTTTTTTTCAACCGAAATCATTTAATGCTTACAATTTAAGAAAGTATGTAATGTTTTTTGTCCATTTTACAGGCCAAAAAAATCAGTAGAGAGATGAAGTAACTTGCTTACATTTACAAGGCTAATTAACACAGCAGACGAGATGAGAAATCAAGCCTATTTGATCTAAAGCTCTTAATCTTTGATTTCAAAGCATCTGACTATTTCTGAATCTCTCTTAGAATTTCATTATGTACATGTTATGAATTCTTTTCTATAATCTGGATCTGTGGTCATTGTTGTTTGGTTTCGCTACACAAAGTTGGTTCATATATCACTGGTAATTTCCTGCCACAGCTGTTCAAAGTCATCGTTTCCTTTGTCCACATCTAAAACACAACTTTAGGGGCACCTGGGTGGCTCAGTCAGTTACGTGTCTGACTTTGGCTCAGGTCACGATCTCATAGTTCATGGGTTCGAGCCCCGCGTCGGGCTCTGTACTGACAGCTCAGAGCCTGGATCCTACTTCAGATTCTGTATCTCCCTCTTTCTCTTCCCTTCCTTCACTTGTGCTCTCTCTCAAAAATAAATAAACATTAAAAAAAACATGACTTTAATGTACAGGTAATTTCTGCCTTAACTCTGCAGACTTGATCAATTATATTTCTTTTGCACCAGCCAATTTTTCCTCCAATTGTTTCTGCAGACAATTGTATATTACAGAAAATGGTGGCAATGTAATTTCTACAAAAGTACCTTTGTGTGCCAGTATTCTCTTCGTGGGATTGTGATAAGTAAAGAGATTTTTATTGCTGTGATGAGAGAACATCTCTGAACCTCTTAAATTTACTACGATAAGAAAAAGTATACTTGGATGAAAGTACTTGAAGACTCCCTGCTGTTGAATACTTGTTTTCACATGCAGTTTCTTTTTGTCTTTTAAACTAAAACTTCATTCTAGCTGTAGCACTGGGTGTAAAGAGTGTTCAGGACTATTGACGCTGATCTGTTTCACACCTCCAGTCAGGGCAACATTATGACTTCTGTGGCCTGCTGGTAATTTTGTCCTCATGAGCCCTCCTCCTCCATTAAAAATATTACAAATTATATTTTATAACTGCATTGATATAAAGATGACTATAGTCCAAGTTGGATTTGGATTACATTCATTGTTTTCTTATTTTAAAAGAAATTAAACATTTCAAGGGCTCCTAAAATTATTGTAGGCCCTAGGCACCATGCCTACTGTGTCTTAATGGGTATGTCGACCCTGCCCAGGACATACGTGCTCCTGAAGAAATCTGATCCAGGCAGCAAAATTGACTGCCCCGAGTTTGATCAGGGAAATAAATCTCTATTTATTTAAGAAAGGGAATAAATGTCTATAAATCACTACTAGATGTTTTTAGGTAAAGACTCTAATCACAAAATTCATTTATCACTGTTTTTCATTATTTGCCCCCAGAGTTTCTTCATGACATTTTTCACTTCTGCATTTCTGAGGGTGTAGATTAAAGGGTTCAGCATGGGAGAGACTATCGTACAAAACACAGTCACAGCTTTGTCAGTGGGGAAGGAGGTCATGGGTCTCAGGTACAGGAATGAACAAGGTACAAAGAATAAGATGACAACGGTGACATGAGAGGCACAGGTAGACAGGGCTTTGCGACGCCCTTCAGAGCTAAGAGTCCTCAGTGAGTGCAGGATGACAACATAAGAAGCAACCAGCATAGAAAAAATGAGCAAACACAGTGATCCACTGTTGGCAGCAATCAGGGGCCCCAAAGTGCGAGTGTCTGTACAGGCTAGCTCCAGGAGAGGTATTAAATCACACATAAAATGGTCAATAACATTGGGGCCACAGAATGGTAACTGGACCATGAACAAAATCTGGATTCCTCCATGAAGAAAGCCTAAAATCCCAGCCATTCCCACGAAGAAACCACAGACAGGTCGGCTCATGATGGTCATGTAATGCAAGGGCTTACAGATGGCTACATAGCGGTCATAGGCCATGACAATTAACAAGATGATCTCAGCTCCAGCGAAGAAATGTTCTGCAAAGAGCTGAGTCATGCAGCCATTGAAGGAGATGGTGTTCTTCTCAGAGATCAGGTCATAGATCATTTTGGGTGCTATGGAAGAAGAGTAGAAACCATCTATAATAGACAAGTAGGACAGGAAAAAGTACATGGGAGAATCCAGGGCTGGGCTGATGAAGATGGTGACGGAGATGAGCAGGTTACCTGCCAGTGTGATCAAGTAGGTGATTAACAACACAGCAAATAAGAATTTCTGCAGTTCTGGATTCTGGGTCAAGCCCAGCAAAATGAATTCTGTTACATTGCTCATCCTTTCCATGGATTCAGCTTGGGTTGTGAGCACATGGTCCATCTGGAGAGATCACAGAATTTCTGAGTAATATTTTTCATTCAACACTAAAAGTTTCCATCACCTCTGTAGTCCTGGCCTCTGGGATTGATGGAACCACAGCTTCCACTCACCTCTGCCACTTCGGAGACAGTTATAAAGAAGACTAGAAAGAGGTTAGATTTCTCTTATTCATATAAATTGAATATTAACAATATGTTACAAACACCAGAATAAAAGCAAAGTGTTAATATGTATGTTGACTTATGATGGACTTCCAAACTCTCTTTCTGGCTCTAAACCCTCACAGGTGGCTTTCTTTCGCTGTTTTTGGGGCAAAGTTTGTCAATAACAATGATTTTGAAGTTATATTTGCCCACTGGCACGAATATTTGTAGATATATGGACACAATATTCTTTAAAAAGTCAACTGTATATCAGATAGGAAAGTGCCAAGCCTTACTATATCTATACCAGCAGTGTTCTTTGAGGTATGATTCCTTTCTGCCAAATGAATGCACGTACACACAGAGAGCTGCAGATGGGGTTTTCCCTCTTCAAAATGCCAAGGAACTGTCTTCATAACAGCTCATTGAGCAGCATTTACTCAGTAGCCCTGGATGTTGTGTCTGGCTCCAAATGGCTCTTACACAGTCACTCTTCCCACATCTTTGGATATAAATATACAATTGGTACAAAGTTCCCTTAAAAGTTCTCAATATTTCTTAAATGGATTTTCTGTGTAACTGGTCTTTCATTACATAAAAAATGAGGCTCTGGATTAGATATATAATACCACTCACATTTTACAAATGGAATTAGATGAGTCATAAAGTTTCCCTGGATTTCCTATTGATGAGACAGAAATGTTAAGGTCGTCTAAGATAATACAATTTTTTTCTTTTGGTGTAAGTTTAATCAATTAAGATAAATTTGAAATTTTCATTGCTAATTGGTGGAAAAAGTGGAATATATACAAGAATATATTCTTTTTTTTAATGATCTGTACATGTATTTTTAAAAGTGATTACATGTTACAAAAGATCACAGGATATCTTATTCCTTCTCCCCCTCTTTTTCTCCTTTCTCAAATCCCTGCCAAAAAGCATAACAACATATTTTTACTCAAAACTTTCTGGACACAGAAATCAGCATCATGATCATTCAGCTTCAATAAAGGTGAGGAAGGATATCTTTATCTTTAGTTTTACAGAACGATGTCTCTTTAGTTGTTTCTTCTCTACCCATGGCTCCTATAGGTGGTAACTATGTGCTTAATCATTCTTAATTTAATTCACAAATTCTAACTTCAATGTGGCAACATGGAAGTCATGAAAAGGGGAAACAATTTCAAATAATCACATATAAAACCTACCGAAGCAATCTATTTCTACATACACGTTGACCACAATGTTGTTTCAGTGACCTTAAGAGTTCTCAAAAGCGTCTTGTCTGACAGCATTACAGATCGTGTTTTCTACTGCTATTTTCATATCATCAAGCTCAAATTCATTTTTAGAGAATAAGATTACCTTCAATTCAAAGAATCTAACTGTAAAACCTATTCAGTGAAAATAATTTGGCTTAATTAAGTTAACTCTTAAAATTTGGGGAAAAAGATTTAGTTATTACTGACCTGGATCTAGTTGATTGTGAATTCCAGTTTTTAGATTGAACTCAGTCATTGTTTTCTTCCCCTGGGGGCATAGCCCCCCAGCTGCAAATACACTCTATAAACTAACAAGTGGGACACTGGAATTCTCTCTCTAGACAGCTCTTCCAGTCTTGGACATTTTCATTTATTTTCGTTCCCATTATCAATCTGAATTTACTCAGAAAATGAGCTGTTTGAGTTAGGAAACTGCAGTGGCTCTAGATTTAATTTCTATTCACTTTCTTGGCCTCCTGTGGAAGTATAAACACATCTCCAAAATACGTAAGTTTTTCAGATCTCAGAACTGTATTCAATCTATAATAAAAACAATGGGAACAATGAAAAATTCTTCAAATCAGAAAAAGCGAGTGTATGAAACTATAAAATGTAGAAGTGCATCAGATCCAGTTGATTGGATGTTGTTTTTTTCCCCAAATCCTGCCAAATTTATGTTTCCCAAGAAGTCCATGAACAGTGTGGTGAGAATTCCTTCTATTCCTGATTTAAGCTCTCCTTTTAACCCTAAGTGTGGGAACAGTGTCTCCCATATAAACCTTAAGTCTGTTAGTGAATGTGCTTGGCTATTGTCATTTACTTAAATCTCCTGTAATTCTTCATCGACTCTAGAGAAATATTTAAATAGACATTCACAACGGGCAGGGTTTGGTAAGGCATTGACCTCTCAAGTCCTCAGAGGATTCGTAATTGGTCCTGTTGGAATTTTTGCTGGAAGCAAAGCATCCACAAACATCATTAGAGGCCAGTTTATTTTTGTATTTTTGTTTTATTTTTTCTCCAACTTTTTGTTTAAATTCTAGTTAGTTAACATACAGCGCAGTATTGGTTTCAGGAGTAGAATCCAGTGATTTATCACATATAACACCCAGTGCTCATCATAACAAGTGCCCTCCTTAATACACATCACCCATCAAGCCCATCCTCCACCCACCTCCCTCCAGCAAGTCTCAGTTTGTTCTTTCATTTTCGATCTTTAAGGGTCTCTCACAGTTTGTTTACCTCTCTTCCCCCCACCACCATATGTTCATCTGTTTCTTAAAGTCCACAGATGAGTGAAATCATATGGTATCTTTCTTTCTCTGACTTACTAATTTCGCTCAGCATAATACACTCTAGTTCCCTCTACACCACTGCAAATGGCAAGGTTTCATTCTTTTTGACGGCTGAGTAATACTCCATTATATGTGTGTGTGTGTGTGTGTGTGTGTGTGTGTGTATTTGTGTGTGTTTATATATATATTTGTGTGTGGGGCGCCTGGGTGGCTCAGTCGGTTAAGTGGCCGACTTCGGCTCAGGTCATGATCTCGCGGTATGGGAGTTCGAGCCCCGCGTCGGGCTCTGTGCTGACTGCTCAGAGCCTGGAGCCTGTTTCAGATTCTGTGTCTCCCTCTCTCTCTGCCCCTTCCCCATTCATGCTCTGTCTCTCTCTCTGTCGCAAAAATAAATAAACGTTAAAAAAATATATATATATTTGTGTGTGTGTATATATATATATACACACACACACACACATATATGTATATATATATATATATATATAGTGTATATATATGCCATATCTTCTTTATCCACTCATCAGTTGATGGACATTTGGGCTCTATCCATAGCTTTGCTATTGTTGATAATGCTGCTATAACCATAGTGTTTCTGGCTGTAGTTTTGGACGAGAGTGATAAGGTAAGTTGGAAAGCTTCATGATAAAACTTTGTTGTTCATTTTGATATTGGTGAGGCTGGCACAGGATAGGGGATGGTTTTAGGCACAGGTCGGAGTTCAGAGAATGGATTTCTCTCTGAAAACCTGACTGTTCTAACTAATATGGTCATCCTAACAATGGAAATACCAATTTTCAAGGTTATGTGCCATGTTACCCTGGGCAACTGTGCCATTTTTAATTCTCAGCCACCAAAGACTGGGTAAAGATTGTCATGATGAGTTCAGGGGAATATAGCTTTTCTCTCTACCCCACACAGAAGGAATTGTGGAGATTTACAGTAAAGTATAGTGCCTCCACATGGTAGCCATTGAAAAAATCACACTTAGCCAAACATTATGTATAAAGACATTCAGAAGTAAAGGTTAGAAACACTATAAAAAGGAGGCTCTGCTCTAATCTCTCCCTCAGCTTCTGAGGTGTTGAAGAGTTGGCTGAAATCCTGCACAGAATCACCTTTTAAAAAAATCAACCTTTACCTTCAAAGCAAGCTGATATGCTCCTGAAGTCCAGAACCAAAAAGGGAAGCAGTGCCTTTAGCTCTGTCCTCAGCAGCGACTTTTGTTCCTTTGTTTCCTGCCAACCTCACTCACAGTCTGTCCCTCTCCCTTGTTTTATTTTAATTGTGGTAAAATATACATAATATAAAAGTTGCCATTTTAACCATTTTCAAATGTACAGTTCAGTGGCAGTAAGTACATTCACACTGTTGTGCAAACATCGCCATCAGCCATCTCCAGAACTTTTTCGTCTTCCCACACTAAAAATCCATCTCCATTGATCAATCACTGCTCATTTCTTCCTTCCCTCAGCCCCTGGAAAAACGCTGTCTGCTTTCTGCTTCTATGAGTTGAACTATTTTAGATATTTCATGTAAATGGAATTAGGCAGTGTTCTATCACTGGTTTATTTCACTTAGACTAATAACCTTAAGTTTCATCCTCAAGTTTCATTTGTCACAAATGACAGACTTTTGTTCCTTTTTAAGGCTGAAGAGTATTCTATGCAGTATATCTATACTACATTTCTTTTTTTTTTAAAGCATCGCCTCTGTTGATGGACATTTAGGTTGTTTCCACATCTTAGCTATTGTGAACAATGCTGAAATGGACGTTGGGTTGCAAATAATTTCTTGAGGTCCTGATTTCAGTATTTTTAGATAAATACCCAGAAGTGGGATTGCTGGATTATATGGTATTCTATTTTTAATTTTGTGAGAAACCTCCATACTGTTTTCCATAGTGACTCTGGCAATTTATATTCCTGTCCGCGAACAGAGGTTTTCTTTTCTTCATATCCTTGTCAATACTTGTTATCTCTTGTCTTTTTGACAATAGCCATTTTAACAGGTGTGAAATAATATATCATTGTGATTTTGATTTGCTTTTCCCTGATGGTTAGTAATGTTGAGCATCTTTTCATTTGCTTATTGGTCATTTTTACAAATTCTTTGTGGTAATGTATATTCAAGTTCTTTGCCTTTTTAAAAATTGGGATATTTTTGCTATTGAGTTGTATAAATTCTTTGTATATATTTGACATTAACCCCTTATTAAATATATGGTTTGCAAATATTTTTTCCCTTATGTGGGTTGCCTTTTTACTTTTTTGTTTCCTTTGTTGTACAGAAGATTTTTAGTCTGCTGTGGTCCCATTTGTCAATTTTTCCCCTTGTTGTCTGTTCTTTTGGTGTCATACCCAATAAATCATTGCCCATCCCATGTTACAAAGATTTTCTGCTGTGTTTTCTTCTAAGAGTTTTATAGTTTTCGGTCTTTTGTTTTAAGTCCATTTTGAGCTGACTTTTGTGAAGGTGTAAGATAAAGATTCAATTTCATTCTTTTGAAAGTGGTTATCCAGTTTCCCCAGCACCATTTATTAGGAAACCTATTCTTCCCCCATTGTGTATTCTTGGCACCCATGTCAAAGATCAGTTGACCATGTGTATATGGATGGGTTTATTTGTAGGTTCTCTATTCTATTCCATTGGTCTATACGTCTTTATGCCAGTACCATACTATTTTAATTACTATAGCTTTGTAATATAGTTTGTAATCAGGAAGTGTTGTGCTTCTGGCTTTGTTCTTCTTCTTTCTTTGTCTACTGTGGTTCCATATGAATTTTAAGATTGTTTTCTCTATTTCTGTGAAAAATTCCATTGGGATTTTGATAGAGATTGCACCAATGCTTGATTGCTTTGGGTAGTATGGCATTTTGATGACACTGAATCTTATAATCCATGAACACAGGATGTCTTTCTGCTTATTTGCCTTTTTTTTTGTTTTTACTTTCTTTCGTAAATGTTTTGTGGTTTTCAGTTTACAAATTTTAATCTTTTTAGTTAAGTTTATTCCCAAGTATTTTATTCTTTTTGATACATTTGTAAATGGAACTGTTTTTTTTTTTTTTTTAGTTTCCTTTTTGGATAATTCATTCTTAGTTTATAGAAACAACTGATTTTTGTATGTTGATTTCATATTCTGAGACTTTACTGAGTTTGTTAAATAGTTCTAACAGTTTTTGAGTGTGTGTGTGTGTGTGTGTGTGTGTGTGTAATATTTAGGCTTTTCTACATGTAAGATCATGTCATCTAAAATTAGAAATAATTTTACTTCTTCCTTTCCAATTTGGATACCTTCTATTTCTTTTTCTTTCCTAATTGCTCTGGCTAGGACTTTCAGTATTATGTTGAATAAAATTGGTGAGAGGGAGTCCTTTTTTGTTCCCAGTGTTAGAGGAAAATATTTTAGTTGTTCACTTGTTGAAGAAAGAAGTTGTTCACTTGTTGAGTATGATGTTTCCTGTGGGCTTGTCATATATAACCTTTATTATGTTGAGATAATTTCTTTTTAACCTTGGTTTATTGAGACTTTTATAATAAAAGGGGATTAATTTTGTCAGATGCTTTCTTTTTTTGCATCTGTTAACATGATCATATAATTTTTATCTTTCATTATGTTAATGTGGTGTGTGTCATTGATTGATTCTTGCACACTGAATCATTCTTGCATTCCAGGAATAAACCCCATTTGGTTATAATATATGGTTTCTTTAATGTGCTTTTGAATTCAGTTTGCTAGTATTTGTTTAAGATTTTTGCATTTATGTTCATCAGGGATATTGCCTATAGTTTACTTTTCTTGTGGTATCTTTGGCTTTGGTAACAGAGTAAATCTGGCTTTATAAAACAAGTTTAGACATGTTTTTGGGGCGCCTGGGTGGCTCAGTCAGTTGTGTCCAACTCTTGATTTTGGCTCAGGTCATGATCTCATGATTTGTGGGTTTGAGCCCCACTTAAGGCTCTGCACTCAGTGCAGAGCTTGTTTGGTATCCAGTCTCTGTCTCTCTCTCTTCCCTCCCCTGCTTGTGTGTGCACGTGCACTCCCTCTCTCTCAAAATAAATAAATAAATGTAAAAATTAGAAGTGTTTTTTCCTTTTCAAATTTTTGGAAGTATTTGAGGATTGGCATTTATTCTTCTTTAAATGTTGATTGTAGATTTCATCAGTGAAGCCCTCTGTTTTGGGGCTTTTTTTTTTTTCCTTAGGAGGTTTCTAATTATGGGTTTGTTTTCCTTGCTCATTATTTGTCTGCTCAATTTACCTATTTATTTATTTATGCTTTAGATTTGGTAGGTTGTATGTTCCCAGAATTTATATATTTCTTCTAGGTTATCCAATTTATTACTGTATAACTATTTGTATGAGACTTTTATAATTCTTTTATTTCTGTGACATGAGTTCTAATGTACCCTCTTTCATTTCAGATTTTATTTATTTGAATTTTTTCTCAGTCTGGCTAAAGTTTGTCAATTTTGTTTTGCTTTTAAAAAAACAAATCTTAGTTTCATTGATTTTTTCTATTGTTTTTCTAGTCTTTATTTCATTTATGTCTGCTGTACCTTCCTTTGCTAATTTTGGGCTCAGTTATTCTTCTTTTTCTCATTTCTTGAGGTATAATGTTAAATTGCTTATTTGAGATCTTTTTAAATGTAGGTGTTCATTGCTATAAAGTTCCCTTTTAGTGTTGCTTTCGCTGCATCCCATAGGTTTTGGTGTATAGTTAAAAATTTTTGTTTGTTTTGAAATGTTTCTGAATCCCCTTTTGTTTTCTTCTTTGACCCATCGGTGGTACATAAATAAGTTGTTTAATTCCCACGTATTTGCGAATTTTCCAGTTTTCTTTCTGCTTTTGATATCTAGTGTTACTTCATTGTGTTCAGAAAAGACACTTTGTATGATTTCAGTATTCTTAAGTTTTTCAAGACTTGTTTTGTGACCTAATATATGATCTAGGCTGCATAATCTTCCATGTGCACTTGAGAAGAATGTATATTCTACTGCTATTGGATGCAATGTTCTATATGTCAGTTAGATCTATTTGGTTAATAGTGATGTTCATATCCATTGTGTTCTTATTGATTTTCTGTCTATATGTTCTATCCATCATTGAAAGTGGAATATTGAGGTCTCTTACTATTATTGTATTGTCTATTTCTGTCTTTAGATCTGTTGATATTTGCTTAATATATTTAAGTACTCTGATGTTGGGTGAAATCTATCTATCTATATATAGATATATATTTCTAATTATTATATCTTCCTGGTAAATTGACCCTTTATCATTATATAAAGTCCTTTCTTACGAGTTTGTGTTTTAAAGTCTATTTTGTCTGACATAAGTATAGTCCCTGCCCTCTTTTGGTTGACATTTGTATGGAACATCTTTTTCCATCACTTCACTTTGAACCTATGTGGTCCTTAAATCTTAAGTGAGTCTCTTGTAGACAGCGTATAGCTGGATTAAAAAAACCCATCTAATCACTCTATGTCTTTTGATTGGGGAGTTTAACCCATTTACATATAAAGTAATTATTTATAGGTAAGGACTTATTCTTGCCATCCTGTTTTGTGTCTTATAGTTCTTTCCCTCTTTTTCTTTTTTACTGCCTTCCTTTGTACTTTGTTGATTTTTTGACGTTGATGCTTTGATGATTTTCTCTTTTCTTTTGCAGGGCTTCTGTCCTGGGCCAGAGCTGGATCTCCTTTTATTTGAATTCTTTCTCTTAGAATGGCACTGTATCTCAAATTACTTCCCATTGCACTGGTCTGCAGTTAGCCTGAAGGTTGCCATTCAAATTTGAATGTACAGACTTTCTGTCTTAATCCAATTACTCAGTTATTATTAACTCCTTTTTGTATCAGATACTTATGTTCCTATTAGCTAAGGCATAAATCCGTACGTCTTAGACTGAAAAAAACGCTCCACCGATTACCTTCTGCCTGAGAATCATGTGCGAAATTGCTCTATGGCTGTACCTCGCAGAATTTTATATCCCTTTTTGTCTTTAGTCAGAGAAAATAATTTATTCTAAGAGGAGCCCAAGTAATAATGTAAATGGTACCTCTGGAATTGCACAACAGGGCAGCATTAATTTGGGGATGAGTCCTGCTTTGATAACTCTCTTGTTCCTCAAAACCTGTTCATTTCTGGTTGATCTTTATTTCTTGTGATAATGAGTCTACTTTGGCTATGTGGTTGGGATTGAAACTATGTATTTTCAGCAAAATAATTAGCCATTAGGCTTTTTGTTTAAATATTTTAATTGTCCTATTGGCTATATAATCTGTACCCAAAGCTTTACAGAGAATTGTTCCACTGAATACATAAACTCCGAGATTTTCTATACATTGTGACATTTTTATGTTGTTCAGCAGTGTCCCTTTGATCAATAATTTGTTAATGCAGAGAGGTTTCTAAATGGAGGAGACTTTCGTCATCATTTAATTCAATATTGCAATTTTATGAAAGAAGAACCATTAAAGATTAGAGAAAACAAGGGGAGCAAAATATACGTAAGCTCGTATATTTTGATTTCAAGACCATTATCCTTTCTATTAGTCATACTTGTTCTTAATATATGAATAAATTTTGTTTTTTCCCTTCTCTAGTCACACGAATTGTTACCCAAGGTTACCGTATGGCTCCAGAGTTTCCTCATGGCGTTTTTTACCTCTGAATTTCTGAGGGTGTAGATTAAAGGGTTTAACATAGGTGTTATCATAGTATAAAACACAGCCGCTGTTTTGTCAATGGGGAAGGTGATCATGGGCCGCAGGTACACAAATATACAGGGTACAAAGAACAGGACGACTACAGTAACATGGGAGGCACAGGTGGAGAGAGCCTTACGCTGTCCTTCAGGGCTGTGGGTTCTCAGGGAGTAAAGGATGAGGAGGTAGGAGGTGATAAGAATAGAAAAAATGAGCAGACACATCAGCCCGCTGTTGGCGGCAACAAGAAGTCCAAAGATGTGGGTGTCAGAGCAGGAGAGTTTCAGCAGAGGGAAAAGGTCACAGATGAAATGGTCAATGACGTTGGGGCCACAGAAGGGCAACCAGACTATAAAAAGAGTTTGAATCAGAGCGTGAAGAAATCCCCCGGCCCAGGCCGTGGCCACCAGGAGGCCACACGCTCGCCTGTTCATTGTGATCGTGTAGTGCAGGGGCTTGCAGATGGCCACGTAGCGGTCATAAGCCATGACCGTGAGCAGGATGATCTCGACACCCCCAAAGAAATGCTCTGCAAAGAGCTGAGTCATGCACCCACCGAAGGAGATAGTTTTCTTTGCGGCGAGTAAGTCAAATATCATTTTGGGAGCCATGGCAGAAGAGCAGCAGCTGTCTATGAAGGACAAGAAAGACAGAAAAAAATACATGGGGGAGCCCAGGGCTCGGCTGGTGGTGATTGTCACGACAATGAGTAGGTTGCCTGCCATGGTGAGAAAGTAGATGACTATAAACACAGCGAACAAGAGTTTCTGTGCATCTGGGTTCTGTGTCAGGCCAAGCAGGATGAATTCCGTCACGTTGTGCATTCGCCCCCGTGAATCTACATCGGGGTCTGGATGATTGATCTGTCTGTAAATAGCACAGGGACTGCAATTGTGGCGGATACATTTTGACCAAGCAAATCATTTCTTTCAGGAGTGTTTTCTGTCAGACTGATGGAAACCCCAAGCAGATGAACTCAGATTTAAAGTTGGACCTTATTGCCAGTTACCTAAGGAACACGTAGCCTCTTCACCCTCTCACCTACACAGACACACACACACTTGAGCCCACACATTCACGGATACACTCGTCCACTTTCACAAGTACGCTTTTATGACTGCAGGCCCCTTCCTGTAATTGTACACAGGCGGATATTCCCTGAACGACTGCCATAGTATTTTCTCCCACGGAAAAACAGGAATGGAAGGAGGGCCTGTGAGGAGCAGGAGGCTTGAATTCAGGAGAGGCTGCTGCCCTGTGTCTTTTCTCTTGCCACCTGTGCTGATAAGGCTAAGTGGCAGTTTCTGTTTGGTATTTTTTTTTTTTAATTTTTTTTTTAACGTTTATTTATTTTTGAGACAGAGAGAGACGGAGCATGAACAGGGGAGGGGCAGAGAGAGAGGGAGACACAGAATCTGAAACGGGCTCCAGGCTCTGAGCTGTCAGTACAGAGCCCCACGCGGGGCTCGAACTCACGGATAGTGAGATCGTGACCTGAGCCGAAGTCGGCCGCTTAACCGACTGAGCCACCCAGGCGCCCCTGTTTGGTACTTTTAACTTGTTTCAGGTCGACTAGAAAACATCAGGCAAATTCAATCTGAAATTAAGAATGATGTAGTGACATCTCAGAAAAAAAAAAAACTGAACTCAGTCAATGTTTGAGGCTTCAGGAAGATTTGTGGCAGTTAGATTTGTGAGCTTATATTACTTTGAAACTGAATTGTCTAAGAATATCATCAAACAGGAAAAAGGAAGAATATCCTGAAGAGGATGAAACAGCCAGCCTGATGCAATGCAAAATTCTCCAGATTTATTTGAAACTTTGGAATTCACTGGAGAATTTATGTTCAGTTTTCAAGGATATTTTGCATATAAAAACTCTGTTTAAAGAAGACCATGAAAAAGTCTCTGGATGCAGAAAACATATTTTAAAGGTGAGGAAGCAAAAGCACCATAATTTGTTGGGCAGAGTATGTTTGTTATAGTCACGTAGACTAGTTTTTTGTTCTGCTTTCACGGATTAGCTGCCATGTAATGATATGTACACACCATAGTTTTACTGCGTCTAAACGTTCTCATATATGAAATAGGAAAAATAATGAATAACATAGAGGAATTGAAAAATATCATTATTATATAGACCAAAGTTTTATCCTAAAGGTAAAACACACAGCTTTCCCCACAATCCAAATTCTTGAAAGGAGAATAAAAATGAATCATTATTCTTATCCTTGAAAGATTTGATTGCTATAATATTAAGAAAGAACATAAAGGAAGAGAAAAATGAATTAAATATTCAAGAAGTTAAAAAATAACCAATTGATTCAGAAAAAGTTGAATGTAGCAATCAGTATATCAGGCAATAGAAAAATGTTAGACTTGATAAATACATTAAAAAGTTATTAAAGAGTCTCTTATGGTGTGCTTCTCTTTCTCTCTTCTTAAAAATTTTTTAATGTTTATTTATTTTTGAGAGAGAGAAAGAGAGTGGGGTAGGGGCAGAGAGAGAGAATGAAGCAGGCTCTAGGCTCTGAGGTGTCAGCACAGAGCCCGACATGCGGCTTGAACTTATGAACTGAGAGATCATGACCTGAGCCGAAGTCAGTGGCTTAACCAAATGGGCCACCCAGGCACCCCATTTCTCTTAAATACAGAGAACAAAATGAAGGTTGCTGGAAGGGAGGGGGGTGGGGGATGGGCTAAATGGGTGATGGGCATTAAGGAGGGCACTTGTTGGGATGAACACTGGATGTTATATGTAAGTGATGAATCACTAAATTCTACTCCTGAAATCATTACTACACTATATGTTAACTAACTTGGATTTAAATAAAATTTAAAAATTAAAAAAAAAAAAGGGAAAAGAATTTTTTAATATTTCAAAAATATAAATGTAACTAAGCACAAATATAACTGATGATGGGATAAGCTTAATAAGAAGCAAGTATGGTCAAATTGCAAAAGAACATTATTTTTAGAGAATATTTAAAAGAATATAGTTCATAAAATATTTTTCAACAACTGGGTAAGTATTTTTCAAAATACAATGTCTCTTCATGCCATCACTGAAAAGAAAAAACAAGAAAGAAAAAAAGAGAAAAAAAAAGAATAGAGTGTCTTAAAGCCTTCAAATAAAATATAGATTTGTTTGAAAACAGAAAAACAAATACGTACCTAATCTCTGGATGGGAAAGAGCGTGTTAAGCAAAATGCAGTGGTATAAGATACAGGACAAAACTAATGGATTCAATTCCATAAAGATCCGGAACACACTGGAAAAATACTTGCAACAAGTATAACAAGTAACCATCATATAATGAAATGGTTTTTACAGAAAGGTCTACTCCTAGCATTATAAAAATAAGGGCAAAACTAATAAAAAGAAAACTCCCAGGAGAAAACATTAGACATCTAAAACAATGCTCTGTTGGACAAGTCATCAAAGAAATACCATTTAAAAACGGAAATATTTTCAACTGGCAAATTGGCAAAGATTTATTACCGCTATATTACCCAGTGTTGATGGCTGTGTGGTGATCTGAAATATTCTGGAAAGAAGTTTGACTTTATAGAATTGGGTGTTATAACTGGTCATGTCCCTTGGTCCAGTATGCCTTAGGCTTGGGAATCTACTCTAGTTAAAAAATGTGGACAAACATGCATACATTGTTGTATTCCACAATTTTTATGATAATGAATAATTAAAAATCTAAATGTATACAAGAGGAACAATGACAGGAATTATATTTATGAAATATCAGGTGGGCAGTGAAGTTATTTGCCAGAAGAATTAATAGTTTGGAAAGCGGGGCGCCTGGCTGGCTCAGTCGGTTAAATGTCCTACTCTTGATTTCAGCTCAGGTCATGATCTCACGGTTCGTGAGCTCGGGCCCCACAACAGGGTTTGCACTGATGGTGTGAAGTCTGCTTGGGATTCTTTCTCCCTCTCTCTCTGCCCCCCCCCCTCTCTCTGTCTCTTTCCAAAATAAATAAATAAACTTAAAAAGGAAAAAAAAAATAACATGGAAAGATTCTTCCAGTATGAGTGGAAAACACAAGATATAAAACAATTTACATATTATGATCAAAATTGTCCAAAATGGCATATGTACAAAGAAAAGTATCTGAAAAAAAGTACACTATACAGACTAATAGTGCTTACTTGAATTACAAGTAAAGGGGAATTCTTGTGTTTAAAAAATGTTTTTTGATTGAAGTTTTCTACAAAGAGAAAAGATTACCTTTGTAATTAGTGAAATAAACTAGTAGAAGAAATATTTGCTTATATCAAATATTTTTTTATATATTTTCTTATTATATTATGGGTGCATAAATCCTAAGTGACTGCTTTTCTTAATAGACTAAATATGGTCATTGCTCATAAAAATTTGTGACAGTAGATATACATATTTAAATCTAACTCACCTTAAATTGGAGACCCTCGTATCACCTTGCGAACAAAACACTAATAAAGAAATCAACGATTGTACCTACCTGTCCGAATGCAGTAGAGAAAGAAGTAACAGATTCATTCCAGAACAGGTATCTTATTTGAGAGCACATTTGGCGTGGATGTAGCAATCACCCATTCCTAGCGGCTGCTTTGCAAGTTCATCCATTTTTCACTTAGTGACTTGCAAATGATTGCTGAGAGACATCCTAAATAATTCTTGGTTCATGGGCTGGGTTTAGTTTTGCTTCCTAGGGTCACACTTCCCTGTGAATGTAACACACAAGCACCCCAGCTCAGATAACAGATTTCTTTCCTTAGCTTCCAAAGTGTTAGGCTTCATAAGAAATTGATGGGGAAAAAAACCCTAACCGTTGGAGGACATGTCTCTCCAAGCCACACATTTGCCAGTATTTTTTGGTGACAAGATGAGGTTTTTT
>NC_064808.1:13954916-13956018 GCF_023721935.1 Panthera uncia | reverse complement strand
TGATTTAAAGCCCTGAAGATAGCAAACTATGTTAAAGCAGAAAAATTAGGGATTGAAAGTACCATACAATCAGCAAAAATGGAAAAATGCTTTGGAGTAGCAGGCAAGTTAGCTAAAGTTAGCTCTTTTAAGTCTTTCTCTTAGGAAGCCCGTGCTTAGCCCAGAGATATTTCCTTTGGTCCTTGGGCATCTGGATCCAACCGTGTTGGAAAATCACAACCAAACAGCTCTGTCATGTGTGGCTGGTTACTGTTATGTGGTCTTCCTGGGTCCATCTACATCAATATTTTTATGTATGGTTTCAAGGGAGTATTTAAATGGTCATTACTCACATACAAGGAGTTAAGGAGGCTCTGACCTCTCAGCTCCCAGAGGACTAGAATTAGCAGCTTCAACCAAGACGGCAGCCGGACCAATTTGTCATTTCTCTCTTGTGGCCAAGGCATCTGTGACCAAGGAGGTGGGAGAGAGACAGCTGGGTTGGGTTAGGAGTCCCTCTGTGACTGTGCTTAGGAAGTGATCTTAGGATCTGGGATGCAAGGCACAGAATGTTCTAGTCGTGGGGGTATGGGTGCATGAGCCAGTCAGAGTCAGTAAAATAGCCTAGGTAACACCTATCTCACAGAGCTCTAGGGGAGATTGAGCAAGATAAAAGGGAAAACCTCGAAGTCAGTGAAAAACTGCTATTCTACTGCTAATGCCCCAAGGGTAGACAAATGTAGGCTAGAGAAAGTGCTCTTAATAATAAAAAATCTGAATCATGCTGAAGAGAAAGAGTTTGGTTGGCTGCTGTATCTGCTAACTGTGTGACTGGGCAAGTTACTCAGCCTCTTTATGTGTGAGTTCTCATATCTATAAAAAAGGGGGTGATGATAGTACCTATCACAGGACTCTTGTGGGGGTTCTACGAGAAGATGCATGTGAAGTGCTGAAATGGTGCCCAGCATACAGCAAAGGCTCACTGCTGTCCTTTGTCATTTTCTGTACAGAACATCAAAGCTTGTGGTGTGACCAATTTGGTTTTCTGGCAAGAATTGTCTTTATTTCTCTCTGTCTCTCTTCTCTCTTCTCTCTTCTCTCTTCTCTCTTCTCTCTTCTCTCT